>NC_056731.1:41608075-41625575 GCF_019279795.1 Protopterus annectens | reverse complement strand
GCCTTAATAAAAGTGTGGACCAAACCAGCATTGAGCAACTCACACAAATAAGAGAGAAAAAAAGGAACATCCAAAGTAAGTGGGTCCAGGTTACGAGAGAGACACCAAATAGAAAACCTCTTCCGTTTGGATAAATAGGATTTCCTAGTTGTAGGTTTCCTAGCCTACTACAGGACCTTCAGCACATCCTCAAAAAAAAAAAAAAAGTGTCTATGAGGAATCAAAACCCTATCACCAACAGTGCCAGTTGAAGCATGGACAAGTGGGGATGGATGAGATATCCCTTGTTTTGTGTGAGTAGATCCACCCTGTGAGGTAACTTGTGATGATTGCCCTTGTCTAGGTGCAGATGCAGAGGGAGCCAGTGCTGTCATGGCCAAAGGGAGTCATCAACAACATTTTGGGAGTATCCTGTTGAATCTTGAACAGGACTTTCAGAATGAGAGGAAGGGGAGGGAATGCATAAAGAAACATTCCTTTCCAAAAAGGGTGTCCACCAGCCACACCAGAAGATCTAGGGCTCTGGCACAAAACAGAGGAAGTTGTCTGTTCAGAGGGGAGGCAAATAGATCTACTTGAGGAGTACCCCACTAGTGAACAATGTCCAGAAACACATCCCTGTGAAGCATCCATTTGTGGGACTGAGTTAAGCACCTGCTCAGAGTGTCTGCCACAATATTCTGAACTGAAGAGATATAAACTGCCTGAAGAGTCACTTGACATTTAACAGCAAGATCCCAAACCAGGAGTGCCATCCAGCAAAGAAGGTAAGATCTTGTTCCTCCCTGTTTGTTTATACACCACATCACTGTGGTATTGTCTGTGAATACCTTCAGAGGCCCTGGAGAGAAAAAGAGAATGAAAAGCCTGAAGATCCAGTGTAAGCTCTCATCTCTTTGACTTTGATATGCTCCTTCTGCTGAACAGGCAGCCACATCCCCTGTACCTTTAGGGACCCAAATGTTACTCCCCCATCCCACATCTGAAGCATTTGTGAACAGTTCCGGAGAGGGGGAGAGGGGGATTAAAAGCAAGCCCTGGATTAAGACACAACTGTTGAACCCACCAGTGACATTCCTTTTTGAGACATGGAAGAAGAGGAACTACAGAGTCTAGAGGATGTGCATATTGAAGCCACACTGACTTCAGAAACCACTGAAATTTTCTCATGTGGAGATTGGCCAGAGGGAGCATTGGAATGATGGCTGCCATGAAACCCAGAGCTCTCAGAAACTCCCTGGCTGTAATGGAAGTCAAAGGAAGAAGAGTGTAAAAATAAGAAATGAGAGTTAAGGACTTTGGTGAAGGCAGGGACACCAGCACTGGCACTGTCTGAATCCTGTAACCCAGAAAATATGATCCTGAGAAGTCACAGAAGACATTTTGAAGTTTATAATGAACCCCAGGCTCTGAAGAAGGGAAATGGCAAAATAAAGATTTTGCAAAAGGATCTCTGGAGAGGAGGCCTGAATCAGCAGGTCATCCAAGTAAGAAAATATTTGGATCCCTTGAAGTCTGCAAAAAGCAATCACAGGAGTGAGACATTTAGTGAATGCCCTTTGGGTAGTAGAAAGGCCAAAGGCAAAGCAGAGAACTGAAAATGCCAGGAAGCAACAGAGAAATGCAAAAACTTCCTGAAAAGAGAATGTATAGAAATATGGAGATAAGCATCCTTGAGATCCACTGACACCATATAGGCCTGAGGGAGCAAGAGAGGAAAGAGAGTCTGAAGGGACAACATCTGAAAGGTGGGCACCTTCAAAAAAGTGTGTAGATGAGAGAGGTCTAGAATTGGTCTCCAAGTACCCTCTTTTCTGGGCACTAGAAGCATTCCTCTGTAACCCCCCCCCTCCCCTTTGGGACACAGGTAGCTCTTGAATAGTACCCTGAGTCAAAAGATCTCGATGAAGCTCTGGAAAAAAAGGAAGTTGTTCCCAAGGAGCCTGAGGAATGTCCATAGAAGGAGGATGGGATTTCCACATCATGAAGTATCCTTCAAGAAAGATGGACATAACTCAGGAATCCTGAGTAATCTGAAGCCAAACAGGAAGAGAAAGGCAAAAAGAAAGAGGAATGTGGAATCTTTGCAGTCGCCAATGCAAGCAAGCAAAAGAAAGTACGACAGCCCGAAAATACCGAGCAAAATATCTCGATGCTAGTAATGGCTAAGCAGTTGCAGCTTTTTTCCAACAAACAAACAACTGCTGCAATAACCTGGAATTTACCATCTCATGAAGAAGAGCGGAATTATATACCGCAGCAGTTAAGCTTTGTAGCTTCAGATGCTGTCGGAAAATTGATAAAAGGTACATTGAATATTTCAAGTAAAACTTTTGAGCCAGTTTATTATGATTTATTAATGAATGGTATGAGATTCATACCTTCTTTTAAGGACACTATTGTTGATATTATTACTGATGTAAAGCTTTTTGCTAGGAATGTGATGTTGCGAACGATGTTTAAACAATCCTGTACAGCACAACAAATATGTAGAAGGTCTAGTACCTTTTTGTCCCAGTTGTCTCCAGTCTTAGTAGCTTTTATTGAGCTGGTTGAGTTGGAACTTAGGGCCTTATATGCTATAAGCACTAAAAAACATGTTAAATATAATCTGTCCTATGAAGAATATAAAGCTCTGACATTTTTAAAGAATGACACTGATATTATAATAAAGCAGGCTGATAAAGGTGGTGCCACTGTACTTATGGATAGAATATGGTATAATAACAAATTCTCTACTTTTTTATCTGAAGGATGTACTTTTAAGAAGTTGACTCCTTTGGAAGTGAAAGACCAGATATCCAAAGTAAATTTAGCTATTTATGAAATTCAACTGAATCAAGATATTAGTCTAGATTTACTGAGTTATTTTACTGTGTCATGTCCAAAAATTCCACAAATCTACGGGATTCCAAAAATACACAAGTCTTTGGTAGACCCCCCATTGAGACCAATTGTTTCGGGTAAAGGCTGGGTGACCGAACCAATATCCAAATACTTACAGTTAATGCTAGCTAAGTTTCTACCAAAATGTGAGAGTATGCTTAAAAAATGAAGACAAACCTTAGAAATCCACAAAAAGAGTGCAACAAAGTCCAAAAAGCCAAAGCCTTAACGCAGTTTAATGTTAAACTTTAAAAGACAGCGTTTTCGCTACTAGAACAGAGTAGCTTCTTCAGAGGCAAGCAAACACAGAAAAAGGCGCCAAACCAAATTTATAGTACCGGCTGCCTAATTAAAATCAGCTGAAAAATGTGACATCATTTCATAGCAAATCTAAACTATCAGCAAATGTTTTTAACTGAGTCACAATATATCAGTAAATGTAACTAAATCAAGCAAGTTTAAAAAAGCAAATTTTAAAGAAAGACATTTGACACATCCTCATGTTACTAAAAAGTAAGTCAATACAAATACATGTGATAAAAATTATTAATATTAAACAATAATTATGTTTAATATAAAATAATTAAATTTAATATAAAAAGTAATAATATTTAATATAAAAAATCTATTAAATAAAATTCGTAAACAATATTTTAATTCATTACCCAAAAATATGGGTATGTATATATAAGTAAACCCAATAGTGTATTTCAATAAAAAACATACTTAGTATCACAGTGAATTCAAACTTAAACTGTGCATTAAAAATGAGTCTAAAGAGAAATACTAATATAGTGACTATTGGGAAGAGTAAGGGGATGAAGTAAAAACAAAGCTGTAAAAGAAATACCTAATCAGCGGAGGTAAGATTTATATTTCAGTACTGGCGAAATGTTGCAGCTCTCATTTAAGCCAGGTATATTGAATGCATCCAATTTCAGCTGCCATTGCAATTCTAATATTTCTAAAAGTAAAGAAGTAGGACCTCCCCTGATGGTTTTATATTTACAATCAATCCCCATAAACACAAAGCTGTGTCCTGAATTGGAAGAAACATGCTTATGAAGTCGTTTTGTAATTATTGTTCCTTATTGCATATATATGTTGATATATACGTTCCCTAAGCTTTCTGTCCGTCTTTCCAATATAGAAGGACGGACAGCAGACACAAAGGGCAACGTATATTACAGATTTTGTATTACAGTCAATTCTACTGTTTATCCAATATTTGTTATTTCTAATAACAAATGAGCTCCCTCATAAGACATGACACCAGTTACATGTCCCACAAGTAAAACATCCTTTTGTTTTTTGGAATGGATTGGCTACACTTGGTGTTTGTAGTAATTCTTTAATATTTTGCCCTCTTCTAAATGTAATTTTTGGTTTATCACCTAGTTTTTCAACTAAGAATGAATTACTGGTGATAAAATACCAATTTTTATAAATAATATCTGATATTCCTTTAGAACTTAATGAAAAAACTGAAGAAAAGGACAAAGAAAACTCACTTCTAGGTTCTTCAGATGTTTTAGCGGGTATAGTATCTAAGTTTGTCCCTTCTGTTAGAAAATCTAACTGAGTAACTGTAGCAGGTCCCTTATCCAAAATAAGTGGAGAAAAAGTACCATTTATTCTTTTATTGGAAACTTCCAAGATCACTTCATCAATAATTGGAAGAGGGTAACCCCTATCTAAGAAAAATTTTTTGAGTGTCAAGCATTCTTCCTCAAACTCTTTAAGTTCACTACAAATTCTAACTGCTCTTATTTTAGTGGAATATTTTAATAGCACCACAACATTCTTAAGGTTTACTTCCAAATTTGACTATCATGAGATAGATTATTTAGATGTCAAGTTAAGGAAGGATACAATGAACAACAAGTTTATTTCATCCATTTTCCGTAAGGAAACTTATATCAACTCATTTCTTCACTACACAAGCGCGCACCCACACAAACTGAAAAAAGCTATTGTTAAAGGGCAATTAATAAGAGCAGTTAGAATTTGTAGTGAACTTAAAGAGTTTGAGGAAGAATGCTTGACACTCAAAAAATTTTTCTTAGATAGGGGTTACCCTCTTCCAATTATTGATGAAGTGATTTTGGAAGTTTCCAATAAAAGAATAAATGGTACTTTTTCTCCACTTATTTTGGATAAGGGACTTGCTATAGCTACTCAGTTAGATTTTCTAACAGAAGGGACAAATTTAGATACTACACCCGTTATAACATCTGAAGAACCTAGAAGTGAGTTTTCTTTGTCCTTTTCTTCAGTTTTTTCATTAAGTTCTAAAGGAATATCAGATATTATTTATAAAAATTGGTATTTTATCACCAGTAATTCATTCTTAGTTGAAAAACTAGGTGATAAACCAAAAATTACATTTAGAAGAGGGCAAAATATTAAAGAATTACTACAAACACCAAGTGTAGCCAATCCATTCCAAAAAACAAAAGGATGTTTTACTTGTGGGACATGTAACTGGTGTCATGTCTTGCGTACGGGGAGCTCATTTGTTATTAGAAATAACAAATATTGGATAAACAGTAGAATTGACTGTAATACAAAATCTGTAATATATGTTGCCCTTTGTGTCTGCTGTCCGTCCTTCTATATTGGAAAGACGGACAGAAAGCTTAGGGAACGTATATATCAACATATATATGCAATAAGGAACAATAATTAAAACGCACTATGAAGCATGTTTCTTCAATTCAGGACACAGCTTTGTGTTTATGGGGATTGATTGTAAATATAAAACCATCAGGAGGTCCTACTTTACTTTTAGAAATATTAGAATTGCAATGGCAGCTGAAATTGATGCATTCAATATACCTGGCTTAAAATGAGAGCTGCAACATTCGCCAGTACTGAAATATAAATCTTACCTCCGCTGATTAGGTATTTCTTTACAGCTTTGTTTTTACTTCATCCCCTTACTCTTCCCAATAGTCACTATATTAGTATTTCTCTTTAGATTCATTTTTAATGCACAGTTTAAGTTTGAATTTACTGTGATATTAAGTATGTTTTTATTGAAATATACTATTGGGTTTACTTATATATACATACCCATATTTTTGGGTAATGAATTAAAATATTGTTTACGAATTTTATTTAATAGATTTTTTATATTAAATATAATTACTTTTTATATTAAATTTAATTATTTCATATTAAACATAATTATTGTTTAATAATAATAATTTTTACCACATGTATTTGTATTGACTTACTTTTTAGTAACATGAGGATGTGTTAAATGTCTTTCTTTAAAACTTTGTTTTTTTAAACCTGCTTGATTTAGTTACATTTACTGATATATTTTGACTCAGTTAAAAACATTTGCTGATAGTTTAGATTTGCTATGAAATGATGTCACATCTTTCAGCTGATTTTAATTAGGCAGCCGGTACTATAAATTTGGTTTGGCCTTTTCTGTGTTTGCTTGCCTCTGAAGCTACTCTGTTCTAGTAAAACGCTGTCTTTTAAAGTTTAACATTAAACTGCGTTAAGGCTTTGGCTTTTTGGACTTTGTTGCACTCTTTTTGTGAAAATGTGAGAGTATAATTAAAGACACTGTGCACTTTTTACAGAAACTTGATGAATGGCACAGAAACAATACTGTAAATGAATATATTTTTGTTACATTGGATATTGTTTCGTTATTTACAGTGATCCCTATTGAATATGGTATAGAAAGTATAAGGAGATTTTTATTAATGCAAAATGTTTCTCAACCTAAAGGCTCTCTGGAGAGGAGGCCTGAATCAGCAGGTCATCCAAGTAAGAAAATATTTGGATCCCTTGAAGTCTGCAAAAAGCAATCACAGGAGTGAGACATTTAGTGAATGCCCTTTGGGTAGTAGAAAGGCCAAAGGCAAAGCAGAGAACTGAAAATGCCAGGAAGCAACAGAGAAATGCAAAAACTTCCTGAAAAGAGAATGTATAGAAATATGGAGATAAGCATCCTTGAGATCCACTGACACCATATAGGCCTGAGGGAGCAAGAGAGGAAAGAGAGTCTGAAGGGACAACATCTGAAAGGTGGGCACCTTCAAAAAAGTGTGTAGATGAGAGAGGTCTAGAATTGGTCTCCAAGTACCCTCTTTTCTGGGCACTAGAAGCATTCCTCTGTAACCCCCCCCCTCCCCTTTGGGACACAGGTAGCTCTTGAATAGTATCCTGAGTCAAAGATCTCGATGAAGCTCTGGAAAAAGGAAGTTGTTCCCAAGGAGCCTGAGGAATGTCCATAGAAGGAGGATGGGATTTCCACATCATGAAGTATCCTTCAAGAAAGATGGACATAACTCAGGAATCCTGAGTAATCTGAAGCCAAACAGGAAGAGAAAGGCAAAAAGAAAGAGGAATGTGGAATCTTTGCAGTCGCCAATGCAAGCAAGCAAAAGAAAGTCGACAGCCCGAAAATACCGAGCAAAATATCTCGATGCTAGTAATGGCTAAGCAGTTGCAGCTTTTTCCAACAAACAAACAACTGCTGCAATAACCTGAATTTACCATCTCATGAAGAAGAGCGGAATTATATACCGCAGCAGTTAAGCTTTGTAGCTTCAGATGCTGTCGGAAAATTGATAAAAGGTACATTGAATATTTCAAGTAAAACTTTTGAGCCAGTTTATTATGATTTATTAATGAATGGTATGAGATTCATACCTTCTTTTAAGGACACTATTGTTGATATTATTACTGATGTAAAGCTTTTTGCTAGGAATGTGATGTTGCTGACGATGTTTAAACAATCCTGTACAGCACAACAAATATGTAGAAGGTCTAGTACCTTTTTGTCCCAGTTGTCTCCAGTCTTAGTAGCTTTTACTGAGCTGGTTGAGTTGGAACTTAGGGCCTTATATGCTATAAGCACTAAAAAACATGTTAAATATAATCTGTCCTATGAAGAATATAAAGCTCTGACATTTTTAAAGAATGACACTGATATTATAATAAAGCAGGCTGATAAAGGTGGTGCCACTGTACTTATGGATAGAATATGGTATAATAACAAATTCTCTACTTTTTTATCTGAAGGATGTACTTTTAAGAAGTTGACTCCTTTGGAAGTGAAAGACCAGATATCCAAAGTAAATTTAGCTATTTATGAAATTCAACTGAATCAAGATATTAGTCTAGATTTACTGAGTTATTTTACTGTGTCATGTCCAAAAATTCCACAAATCTACGGATTCCAAAATACACAAGTCTTTGGTAGACCCCATTGAGACCAATTGTTTCGGGGTAAAGGCTGGGTGACCAAACCAATATCCAAATACTTACAGTTAATGCTAGCTAAGTTTCTACCAAAATGTGAGAGTATAATTAAAGACACTGTGCACTTTTTACAGAAACTTGATGAATGGCACAGAAACAATACTGTAAATGAATATATTTTTGTTACATTGGATATTGTTTCGTTATTTACAGTGATCCCTATTGAATATGGTATAGAAAGTATAAGGAGATTTTTATTAATGCAAAATGTTTCTCAACCTAGGGAAATTGAAAATATTTGCTCCTTATTACATATAGTACTAACGAAGAATATTTTTATATTTGGCAAGGATGTTTTTCAACAATTGACAGGTGTGGCGATGGGCACATCAATTGCTAATACTTTTGCCAACTTAGTTCTATATATGTGGAAAAGCAACACATACTCAATAGTGAAATGACTTATAGTAAATATGTAGAATGTTATAGTAGATTTGTTGATGATTGTTTTTTTGTATGGACTGGTAGTGAAATAGAACTTAATAACTTTTTAACTTACATTAATAGTTCTACTCCTTTCTTAGAATTTAAGATGTCTTACTCAAATAAGAGTATGGTATTCTTGGATGTTAACATTTATAGGAAAGTGAATAACCTGGAGACTATGATACATAGGAAGGCAGTGCATGCAACTAGGTATTTAAGGACAACTAGTATGCACCCGCTGCATGTATACAAAGGTATCTCAAAATCACAGATGATTAGAGTGAGTAGATTAACTTCAGAAGAGGCTTGTTTTCTTGAACAAATGGTGGCCATGAAGAATGAATTTATAAATGATGGTTATTGTAGCAATGATGTAGATAAGATTTACAATGAAATACTACAAAAACGGAAAAATGTCTATTGTCCAGTCTTTACCTCAGTTCAAAGCCAGGAAATTGAGCAGGTATTAGAATTGGATAGGCCTGATACTGACAACACATTGAGATTTGTCACAACATTTAATGGTAACACCAAGGATGTATGTAATATCATACATAAAAATTGGGTAATATTGATGGCAATGCCAGAATTGCAACATGTATTGGGTCCAACACCTAAGTTTGCCTTTAGGAATGGACAAACTCTAAAACAAATGCTTTGTTATAAGGATTTTGGTAATGGAAGGAAACCAGTAAGCAATAGGACAGGAATGCATAAGTGTTTTAAATGTACATGTTGCGCAGATATATATGTGAGGGGAGATAACTTTCAACATCCTGTAACCCATGAAAATTTTTCCATTAGATGTAATGCTGATTGCACCACCACGGGGCTAGTATATTTAGCTACCTGCATGGAATGCAATGCGTTCTATGTAGGTAAAACTACAAGAAGGTTAAAAGACAGAATAATAGAACATAAATCCGAAATTAAGAGAAAAGTTGAAACCAATGGCCTATACAGACATTTAATGACTTATAGCTCGCATTATTTTAAATTTAGGTGTATTTATGTTTTGAATATGGGTATGAGGGGGGGAGATGTGGATAATTTACTACAACTGAAAGAATATGAATGGATAATACGGTTGCAGGCTGATAAAAAGCCTGGCTTGAATAATAAAGTAAGTTTGAAGCCAATATTAGTTAAAAAACAGAGGGAGAATGTTTAGTATTTTAAGTATATGTGTTTTTAAATTTTAATGAGATATGTTAATAAGCTTCTTTTGTATGGCTGGTTTGTTCATGTGATTGTAACTGTTTCTCCATTTAAATGTGATGAATAGACATTAAGTTGTATGCTGATGAAGGGTGTAGACCTGAAAGCTTCGTATTAAACAGTTTTTACGTTTGGTGATTACAGAGTGTCTTGGATGTTATTGGGTAGTTTAACAGATAAACACAAAAGCCAGAAGTAGCTGAACTGAACCCACTCAAAGTATTGCAGACTGCAAATCACCACACAGTTGCAGAATGCAGAATCCACTTTATTAACTTCAGGCAAAAAAATCCAAAGATGAGCGCTTTCGTCCAGAAAGATCTAGACTTCATCAGACAATTTACCCCACATAGTTACTTCCTTCTTATACAGTCCAAACAGGAAGTTCCACCCAGTTATAAACTAATCAATTATGTCATTAAAAGCACAATATTTACAGTCACTGAATTTAAAAAACAGACAAACTATACAAACTGAAAAAGTTCATGGAACACACCACCCAAAAAACACACTATATATAAACACTGATTCATAAAAATGACAATTTACAATAAATATTTAAATATGTTGAATGTGTTAAAACAATAAAGATGTGTGATTAAATACTAAAAACTAGATATAGTAGAAAATGTTAAGAGAAGTAAATGCACTTAAATACTGAGCATGTGAATTATTTAAAATGTTAAAATGTTAAAATGCATAATGGAGATATATATATATATATATATATATATATATATATATATATATATACATACATATATATATATATATATATATATATATATACACACACACACACATTTTTTTTCTTTCTAGTGCCTTTAGTTTTAAAATTGGGCTAATTGAAATATACTCATTCAGGCCTGGCCAGTTCCCGGCATTCAAACGTAATTGCCAGTATAATTCTCTTTTCTCAAGTAATAGTGACCATGCACCACCCCTCATGTTTGTACTGATATTGTCTGTAATAAAAAATTGGAACTTACGGTCATTATACTCCAAAACATGTTTGCTAAGAGAATTTGTTTCTTTTTTATTCCTTATATCATATAGGTGTTCGTATATGCGATTTTTTAACTTTCTATCAGTCTTGCCTATATAAAAGCAAGAACAGGTGGTACACATGGCGCAGTAAATCACTTTCTCCGAATTACAGTTGTATTTCTGATTGATTCTGATTTCAATATTATTAATGTCAAAAATATTGCCTTCTTTAATGTAACTGCAATAGTTACATCTGCCACATTTGTTCACAGAACCTGACCTGTGGTTTGGGTAAGAGTTACTACTCTCAAATATGTTTTTCATATTCTTGCCTTTCCTATATACTATAATAGGTTGCAGTCCTATTAGTGGCCTGATGTTCTTGTCATGGTAGTTTCTTTGAAATTTAGGAACAGGAGAAACAAACACATTTTTAAGCTCCTGTAAGACCTTCTCCTTATCCCGGTGGGACTTAAACAAACCAGCAGCTACTTCCCCAAGCAACAGATTTTTATCCAGAGGAGCATCCATCAACTTAGCCTTAATATCACCAGGTAAAGGTTGAAGCTGAAGCCAAGAATATCTCCTCATCACTGAACCAAAAGCAGCAGCTCTAGAAGAGGCATCTGCTGCATCATAACTACATTTGATAGAATGATGAACCACTTGAGTGGAAGTACCTAACATGGAAAGAGCAGAAGTCTACCCTCAGAGTCTGGAAGACCAGAAATAAGCTGACAGGCCTGAGAAAGGATAGCCAATACATACCTAGACATATGGGTCAGATAATTAATAGCCCTAAAACCTAGGGTAGCAGAAGGGTAAATCTTCTTGCCTAGTCCTTCCATGGTTCTGCTGCTCTTGACAGAAGGCAGTAACTTGGGTGAAGGAAGCAATTGAGATGGCTTGTCAGAAGCTACAGACATCACAGTCAGCAACCTCAGGCACCCTATAAAACATATCAAGCTTCTTGGGAGCAGGGGGAGCAATGAATCAGATGCATGAGAGGCATTGGAAAAAGCATTGACAAAGCAGCCATGACAGGAGGAATAACAGCAGGTTTAGGAGATTCCATCTGCAGCAACTCAAAGTACCTCTTATGGATATCAGCGACCTGAGCACAATCCCACTTAAAAAAATTAGATAATCCTAGAGATTGTGTCCCGAAAGGAAATTTCTTCAAATGGAGTATCACGACTGTTACATTCCTCCTCTTCCACTGACCCATAGTACAAAGGAGAAGTAATCTGAGTGTAATAAACAAGGGCTTCTTCATCAGAATCAGACTCTTCGTCGGAAGAATGCTGTTCTCTAGGTCTTTTAAGGTGAATAGAAGACCAAGGAGGAGCAGGAAGAGAAACTCCTTGAGGAAGTTTTAATAACATTAAAGCATTAAACAACTCCTGAGTAAAGGCCTGCCACTCACTTTGTGGATCCCTAGGAGCAGAAAAAACGTATATTTTTTTGTTTCATCTTTAAGGAAACATCTGCCCTATAAAACCTAGAAGGCTCTGATCCAGGACAGTATTCAAACTATAGAAGGAATTTCTTCCCTAACTAGAATCTGCAACCCCCCCCCCCCCAGGCCCCTCAGAAATAATCAACCATGGTTCCCCCTGAATGTCCAAAATGGATGCCTGCAAAGCCTCATTGGATGTGCTGCCAGATGGATCCATGCCAACCCCCACCCCGGTCTCAGCGGAGGAATCTGACAACAAAGCCAGGTGAGCCTCTGGGTTCTTGATGACCTCAGGAGAAACAACCAGCAGAAGCTGGACAGCAGAAGATTCTGGCCTTACTTTTCTCATCTTCTTCTCCCCTAATGGCTATCTCTCAGGGTGGGAAGTTCCTTCCACTGTATCTTTAATGAGAAGCTTAAGATGCGGGTTTTCAAGACACAAGGAAAGGGAAGAAAGCCTACTATGAAGGGTTTTTGGAACAAATTCCTGACAGATAGGACAGGTCATATGGTTGTGAGAAGCTGCTAGACAAAAAAAGACACTTATCGTGGTGGCAGTCTTTATGGGGAATCTGTATCCTGCACTGGCATTTACCCTTTCTGAATTACATTAACCCCCCCCCAGAGCAATAAAAAGCTAAGAAAAAACAAAACCCAAATGGGGTACTTATCTGCAAAGCCTCAGACCAGCAGGAAGACATAGGCGGTACCGGAGAATGAAAATTGCATTCAAACTGGCAGACACCGAAGTTAGGCATTCAGACCGAAGATCTGGAGATGAGTTTGGACTGGCAGCAAAGAAGTTCTGAGGATGGTACATCCGGACATCATCTTTATGTCCTAAGCTATGTGAGGAGCATATGGATGAAGTTCAGTGCACCATAAAGCAACAGTAGGCTTTGGTATACTGGCCAGCGTTGGGGCTTCCATGGTAGGAATCCCACAAGTAATGAATACTGCAGCAGTGAATATAAGGACATCACATAGTGCAGTAACTGCATTCGACAAACCTCTGCAGCTGTTACATCTGTCTAGGATGAAACTTTGTCAGGAACCCCAGTCACATATATGGCCAACATCGAAAAGGAAGTTTTTAGGAGGTTTCATTCCCTTTTATTAATAAATATTCACCATTAAGAAGTGACAGGCATTGCCTAAGCTCCTTGAAGAATTGCTAATTTTGCAGGAGTATTGCAGATACAGATGATCCCTAATGCCACCTGCCTGTTTTGGATCTCACTGTAACTGTAGGTCTTCTGTAGGGTGTTGGAAGTTTGTGCCAGGCAAAGTCATTGCTGGCCATCAATTACCAAAATAAATCTAGGTGGAGATACTGGGAGTGTGTCAGTATGGTTTGTGATGTAAAATGCTTGCAATTAAGATTGTGTCTGTGTTGTTTGTTTTCATTTATATAAATGTATGATTGCTTATGTCGTGATTGTGTAATAAAGATGTTTCTTGTTAAAAAAATTATTTATGTAATGTTGCTTATGTTATATGATATATTAATTTATTAATACAGTTTGATTACTTTTGTATAAATGTAAAATTGCCTATGTCACAAGCGATAATTCAATAAAGGTGTGTTTATAAAAAAAGTTTAGGTGGCGATAAGAACCTTTAACAGGCAGTGGTTCAATATATTGCAACGGACTGCAGTGCAGTGTTAACAGGAATAAACTAGATGCAACCAACAATAGATCCAGGATTCAAAAAATAAAACCAATAACCAAAACCAATGCACCCAATGGCTGTTAGAACTCCACTTTAATGAGGTACAAATCACATTTCAAAAGTTATTCAAAATAAAAAATATAAACAATATTAAAATTCACAATTTATAATTTATTCACTATAACAAAACACTACTTTTATATGTCACTTTTTGACACTGTGTGACTATATATACCCCACTGATGTTTTATTCGTACTTTATTTACATTCTATTCATTTATTTCTTTTTCAAAGTATTCCTTTTGAATGTCTTTGTAGGAACAGTGTTTAATTTCTAATATAAACATGTTTTTGTTTATCTTGTGGGTGGGCTTATTTCAATATGCATTATTTTATATGCATTATTTAATATGTATTCTTATTATGCAATTTGTATACTATATCATATATACTTTTACAACAATGTATTTTATCACAATATATATATTTATACATTTTTTTTTACATTTAACATACTGTGTTTTTAAAAAAAGTGCTTTTAGCCATTAATTCATTTGCCAATCAAATGGTTGACTATGGTATTTATTGAACGATTGAATTTTACATGGTTTTCAGTTCTGATGAAGTCTTTGTTTTTTTTGATGAAAGTGCTTAACTTTTGAAATGTGCTTTGTACCTCATTAAAGTGGAGGAATAAACTAGAGACTGCCCTGATGTTGCTTAGAATGTAAAACGTCATTTCTGACTCAGTACATAAGTAGCTGTCCAGTAATGATTCTGAGTGTATGATTACATTTATACAGTGAACTCTTAATCATTGCATAACTTGTTGAGTGTGCTGTTTAATTTTATTTCATGCCCAGTGTATACAGCACTTACAGATGTTGACAGGAGGTGCACTAGGTAAATAGCGAAATAACTATTTAAAGAGTAAAGCCTCTTGCCACCTAGTGATTACAAAAACAGCCTAGGCTAAATATGTGCAGTCATCTGCAGTTTCATTCAGTATTTGTTTGGCCTCATAAAATGGGTGATGAATGGGAAACATGTTATAGATAAGTCAATGGCATTAAAGTGGAATTAAACTGGAGGAAATTGCATTAATGTAAAAATGACATACCTTGCTCATTTCCTTTTGTGAATATGTTAAAGATGCTGGAATCCATCCCTTTTTATATCTACAGAAATTATTGTAGTCAGTATGTTATACATTTTGAGACCAAGAGCACAACGTACAGAGTGAGTAGTTATAGTAAATAACATTTGAGTATAGTAACTGATGGCCAATTAATGTAGCAGCAAAACAGAGCTGTTACACACAAACTGGTAAACAAAATTTGTATGCTGAAAATTCACTATGATATTCACAAGGATACTGCATGGCTGTGAGGGACACTGATCACTTACAGAACTCTGTACTACCTTGGAAACGAGACAGAATACATAATGAGCTGTGAACTGTCAGAGTTGGATTCCACAAGTGAACAATGTCGCACCAGTAGTGCAACACACACACAAAAACACACACATGAACACACAAGCGCACACACACACACACACACACACACACACACACACGCACGCACGCACGCATGCATGCGCACGCACACACACACACACACACACACACACACACACACACACACACACACACACACACACACACACACACACACAAACACACAATGCATTTGTCCAAAGCACAGGACCTCAGGATATGTGTACCTCCACACTCGCACTTATGTAGCTCTGACTCTGACATGAGTATGGTCAGTATGATACTGACAGCACTTTGTGTGCTTTGGAAAAGGTTTGAGGGTATTAAAATACTTGCAAATAAGCAGGCCCATGTGAATGATAAAGACACCATGGTATAGTTTGCTTGCAATGGGAGGACTAGCCTATCAGATGTATGCATCTGTTATAAGATAGGAGAATGGGGTACATGGTATGTTTGTTCGCCACCACAGCACCAATTCACAAGGTAAACCTGCATTCAGTACTATGTTGTTTACAATGGTCAGCATCAGAATCCAACCAATGTATAGTGTCCTTCATGGATTATGGTGTCCACAGTTGCCCAACACAATGCATCTGAAATTCTCCAGGTGCAACTAACACTAGGTAAGACTGCAATCCAAATTGTAGCTTGCTACAGATCCTCCACCATGCCCCAAGATTCTCACTACACCTTTCTAAACATACTGGAAAATATTAAGATACAACCAAACACCCTAATACTGGGTGATTTTAACTACCCTGCCATTAACTGGGAAAACTACTCGGGTACCAACACCTTTTCCCAGCGGTTCTTGGAATTCATAAATTCCAACACCCTGGATCAACTAATCCATTGTTCCACCAGGGGCTCCAATATCCTAGACCTGGTCATTACCAACATGGGAGATAGATGCTCCACACCAGTGGTCACCCCCTCATTGGTCAGATCTGACCATAAGCAAATCACCCTTGGCTTTCACATCCTACCCCCACCCCCCAGTATGTAAACCTCCGTAAAAAACTTCTCCAAAACCAACTTCATGCTACTCGAGTCAGAAATGACAAACTTCATGACACCCATGCAGATGGGAGCTGAAAGTTCAACTGCTGAATCCTACACTAAGGCACCGTACAAGCACATCCACTTGTGCATGAATCGTGCCATCCCAAATAGAACCAAGATGCTCTCCTCCAAAAAAAGGAAGCCAATCTGGTGGTCTCCTGCCATAAACAAACTATACAACAGAAGGAAGAAATTGTTGCAGAAAAGAGGAAAATCCCAGGATGCAAAAAACTCCCTTACCAGCCTCAGTAAGAAGCTGAGATCCCTCATAAAATCCTCCAAAGCTAGTTACGAAAAAAAAATTGCCAAAGATTCCAAAGACAACCACAAGTCATTCTATAGTTATGTCAAAAATCTAAATGGCAATGCTCAGATCTGCTCTGAGCTACAACAGAATGGCATTAAATATACTGATCCCAAGGATACTGCCAATATACTGGCAGATCGATTTAGTGCAAACTTCACCCCCCTCTCACCTCCTAAAGGGCCCATCTCAATACCAAAAGATTGCCAAATTCTGGTAATCACGGCCACACAGGTAGAAACCGCACTCTCCAAAGCTAAGAATATAGCATCCATGGGACCAGACGGCATCCTGGGCTGTGTACTACATGAACTACAAAATGAACTGGCACATCACCTAAGTGTCATGTTTAATCATAGCCTCACCTCAGGCTTCGTGCCCACTGATTGGCGCACAGCTACAGTTATCCCGCTCCACAAGGGGGGATCCACCTTGGATCCTGGGAACTACTGTCCCATCAGTCTGACAAGACTGATCTGCAAGGGCATGGAATGCATTATCATGGAACTTATAAACAAAGACATTGGCAACCTTCAAACTTTGGACCCCACCCAGCTTGGGTTTGTGAAGGGCCGATCTTATCTCCTGAACCTGATCGACTTCTTTGAATCAGTCGCCAGAGCTGTGGATGAGGGTAAGGCGGTTCACACAGCCTGTCTGGACCTTGCCAAGGCCTTTGACACCATCCCCCACT
>NC_056731.1:41540575-41603075 GCF_019279795.1 Protopterus annectens | reverse complement strand
CATATAAAAAAAGACTGAAAACACAGGAGAAGAGTGAATCTCAAAGATCAGTCTTCTCCTTAAAACTTCTTTTTGCATGGGGGCAAGCCCCCACAGCTTCCAAACTTATATATACCAACTCTGAGATTACCATAAAAGGGAATATTCTGAGAAATGGCATCTTGGACATAGTATATATAAGCCTGTTCTTTCGGCCATTCAGCCTCCTCATTTTGAGTCACTTTAGCGTGTTCTGGCATTACTAATGGTTACCAGAAAAAAACATAGGATTCAAGGACTGTCTGGCTCAGCTGATAGAAAAATTGCAGAATACTAGTTTCAGTTTTACTATCCCACATGATTATGTACTTTTCACAACAGAAAGAGCAACACATCAGTCAGACTAACAGCTTTATTGCTAAGTACAGTGATAGAAAACAAATCCACCATGATAATTAGATCACTACGAAAATAAAACTGCTATTTGCTAAACACCTTTTTTGTTGCACACTTCAAATGCTTTGTTGTTTTACATATCTGTTGGAAAAGCATCTAAATCTTTTATTCATTCAAATATTGTTCTGCTGTTCTGCCACTGAACTAGTGTATTGTGCCTGCTGTTTTCATTGGTTCATGGGTACATACTAGGCATATGGTCCAGAAGAACATAGAGAAGCCTAGCTAGATAAGCCCAAGAAAAACTGGATGAGTTAGTTCGTGATCAATTAGCATCAGTTTATATTTGTCCAGAGGTGTTTTGATTGCAGCCAATGTGTTGATTGGCTTGACTTGTAGAGGAAACGTATTTCATATGTAGAAGATTCATTGGATTAAGAATCTATATCATCAACATAGACATAAGCCAATGCAAAAATAACATACCAAACTGAAGCCATAAACTGTAGATCCAAATGAAGTCAAGGTATATGCAGATAAGGTGTTCAGTGACAGTAAGGTGCAGTGCTTGTCAACTATGTCTGTCACCTGTCTACATCCTCCAAGTGCATATAGTTTATAAGAATCCTAAACAAGGAAGGTGGAGATTACCTGTCAGGCTGTAAGAAGTGCCACATTTTTGCTTTCTTGTCCCTGCATAAATAAGGACTCTCATATGTATCTGCATCTCCTAATCTGCCCTTATGGACCTACCAAGAAGGATGTGGAATAACTTGCATCTCTAGGGTCTGTTGAGTGGTCAGGAATAACATGTTAAATGTTGATAGACCTAGTGCATTAAATGCAATACTTACTGACTTGTAAGGAATAACATGTTAAATGTTGATAGACCTAGTGCATTAAATGCAATACTTACTGACTTGTAAGCCTACATATAATTGTGTTTTATGTTTTTTAGGATACTTGTCTTCTGTTTTATTGACAGGCAAACATTATGAACATAAAATAATCAGGCATTCTTGTACTTTCTTGTGACCTACAAATGAGACCATGATAAAGCCAACCTAGTGTCTTAGAGGTATGAAGCTCTGACTGTGGCTCAGGTGACCTGAGTACAGTTAGAGGCTCAGGTGTCTGACAGTGCTGGCGTGGAAGATGAGCCTATCCCTAAGGGAGGGACTGTGTTATGTAGCTCTATAGTGGACCTCTAATAGAGATTAGAGGTCAGAGAAATAATGCCAGATTGGGGAGGGCAAGAAGACAGAGCAGGTGTGACTGCCCTATAAGAACAGGCAGGAGCACAGACTTGAACTACTCCCTGTGGCACATCTAGTCTGATGTTGATGTCAGCATAGAAGGACAGAGAAAATCTCTTACTAGTTTGCAGTATGATCATTTTGTGCCTGACCCATCCTATGCCATAGTGTCAGCAGGTGCACAGCCCTTAGAGCCTGCACATGGATCTCTCTGTGCAGGACCTCTCTCAGAAGGGAGACTTCTCAAAGTGGGTCGCATTCAAGGAGCCAGCCACAGGTGTGGAAACTGCAAAGGATGGGATTACAGGGGGCTGACAATAAAGGGCGCCTGAAGTCACAGCTGGTCGGCTAAGAAAAAGAAAATGAGATAACGATAAACATTCTGCATGTAGGAGATGCCTAAGTCACGCTTCATTTTTCATGCCACTTATGAGCTATTTACTGAAGCCTTGAAGACAAGGACACATGGTGTCTTCCAGTGTTCTCCACAACTGGATGTATTTGTGGTAGGCCTGACTTTTTAGGTCCTTAGACAGCCATACCAAATGATGTGTTAGAACAGTATGAGATAGATAATTAGTTACTAAAGGCATCTGTGTTTAAGGCCTTTCCCTCTAGGTCCCAATTTTGGGTTCCAAAGCGGTGATGGTAGTAGCTTGAGATTCCAAGAGGCAGATGAAATTCAGGCTAAAATGCCCTGAACTACTATAATATTTATTACTCCCCTTCAGATTCAAAGGCATCATTTGGGATTGCAGAAAATCATTTGTAGGAATTAATATTTCGCAGCTAAGATTTGTCTTCTGTATAGCTGAAGACAATGTTCTGAACACAACAGTATTTTACTAGATTAAGAACAAATGAGCCTCAGTTTCTTCATCCCCCTAATCACTACTACAGAAGCAAGGTGTATCAGTAAGATGTGCTACCTGAAAATGTGTTGCGATGTGTGGGTAGAGGTACGACACTCATTTTTATTGTTGTGATGGTGGTTTGGAAATTAATTTTAATCACTGAGAATGCTAACTAGGGGACAGGGATTAAATACGCTCAACTGCACTTCCTTTTTGGAGTAAGTATGAAGGATTTCTTGGTTTCAGTCAAACTGCAGTTGAAAACATTGTGACTTGTTGGACGGCCATCATAAAAATAACAATGAGCGGGAGACACCACATGTACAGCATTCATTTAGGTGTATGACTCATAAGGGTGACGAATATGAACTATCATCTGCAAAGATGATGTGCGACCTCCATAGCTCACCACCCTAAATTCTTAATCCCTTGCTCTTAGCCATCTATAATTTAAAGGCTTTTCTCTCTTAAGATATTTTGGGAATCAATTATTGAAAAATCTTTACTGGGATTAATCAGCAAAGAGGAATTGTAGAGCTCAGCAAAGTAGGTGAGACAGGTTAGAGGGCATGAAAAGTCTAAGAATTTATGTGCAATCAGAATGGTGCAAGAAAACTACATAATAAAAGAAAGTTTTAATAAACTGTGGCTGTGGAGTAGATTTAATTATGTCACAGCAGTGTTATTGCTCACACTGAAATAGAACTGTATTTGAGGTTCTAACTCTTTTTTTTTCCTTTCTACGTGTGGCACTGTGTTCCCTTGCTGCTATCCATGAAATGTTGTGTAATGAAATACATGAAGAAAACGTATAGGAAGTGCCAGCATGGCTTTGAAATGATTCATATCACCAGCAGAAAAGCTTAGCCTTCATGCTAGCTCATGTAGTTTTGTAAACATAGACTAGAATGGAAGCGTAAGGATACAGTTTCACTTTGCAGGTGTTACCAGTATGTATAAGTACAGAAAGGGAATATCTGAGTCAGGTCCGGTATATATATATATATATATATATATATATATATATATATATATATATGGGTCTACTTCATAAGATCGACAGACCATTTGATCGACATTCATTTGGTCGACAGCTCATTTGGTCGAAACCAGTATTCAAGGCACTTAACAGGGATTTGCCCCCCCCAATGTTGTGCGACCCTGGAGTTGATATATATAGTTAGGGAGGGTGTGGGGGGCAAAGCCCCCCACCTATTTTCATTTAAAATGTGTAGTTTTTCTTGTATTTTCATGCTTTTAAACATGCCCCTCACACCCCCCAACTATATATATCAACTCCAGGGTCGCACAACATTGAGGAGGGGGGCAAATCCCTGTTAAGTGCCTTGAATACTGGTTGTCGACCAAATGAGCTGTCGACCAAATGAATGTCGATCAAATGGTCTGTCGATCTTATGAAGTAGACCCATATATATATATATATATATATATATATATATATATATATATTGGTCCATGTCATTTCCCTGAAAGCTCATTCCACTGAAACTTAATTGGTGACTCTCATTTGATTGAAAATTCATTTAGTTGAAGACTCATTTCATTGAAAAACTTACTTCACAACAAATATATCATAAAAATGTTTTTGCAGCCATGCAAACCCCCTGCATCCCCCATGTGCGAGGAGTTTGCCCCCATAGCCCCTTACTTATATATACTAACTCCATAGTCACACAACCCCAGAGAAAATAAAAAAAAATCACCACACACACTGAATCAGTGCTGGAGTAAAAACAGAACCATCTACAACTTGCAGTCCACACACACTCTGCTAGACTGATTCTCTAATAACACTTATGCATACAGGTCAACCTGTAATTGCAAGAAAACTTGACAAAGCTAAAAATAACAGGGGGGCAAATGCCCAAAAATAGAGACAGATTTTAACTGTTCCTTTAATAAACCTAGTAAATTGATGAATAACAGATGTTTTAGTATACATTTTCTGAATGATATGAAGTCTGAAACTCAAGTGTTTGTCATTGTTCAGTGACTTAAATCCTCAATGATTTGCCATTAAACAACAATCTTATGACAGACCAAAAATCTGGATAAGAAATCCGGTCATTTGAGAGGCATGTTCCTATAGGTGGTTTGGACACTCTAAATTGGCCCGTGTGTGTGTGTGACACGATGCTATTTTGTTTTTTGTTGGCAGCATGCCGTGAGGGTTTTATTCATGCATGCGAAGTTAAGTATCGGCATTTCCGAATTCGACCCTTTGCGATCCACTTTCGCAACACATCATAGTATAAAATACTGGAAGAACAGATAAATGAGTTGAGAAGGTACATTACAGCAATTGCAGGAAAGATGCCAAACCAGCGTACCACATTATGTTTCATGACAGAATGACTGATTCATAACCTAATACACATAGGCTAGCATATTGATTCTACAGAACATTTATTAATGGGAGGCCAGCAGAATATTACTCTTGGCATCAGCCGTAAGGTTTGAAGAGAGATAGAACTGCTTTTTTTTTTCAAACAGACGCTGTCACAAAAGTCATTGCTGCCACGGGTGTCTGTGTTACTAAGTGGAACGGAATTCCCCTAGTAAAATATACATTAAAAAAGAAACGAGCCTTGCTTATCGTGGAATCCCGATGAACACTATAATAATGATACAGCAACGTCTGAGAGCATTTATTCTCATGAGCGTACGTTTGCGGGGTAAAAGATGGGAAAGCACTATGTTATTAAAATATAAGTTTCTTAGTCATGTTCTTG
The DNA here is from genome assembly GCF_019279795.1 of Protopterus annectens. Lineage (NCBI taxonomy): Eukaryota > Metazoa > Chordata > Ceratodontiformes > Protopteridae > Protopterus > Protopterus annectens. Next base: position 41,597,837 of record NC_056731.1, on the reverse strand, counting down.
GTGACAGCAGCAAGCGGCGAATGCAGTATGAAAGGAGGATTGCTTCTGCAAAGCACACAGTTGTATGGATCTGCTAACCAATTCGCATGGAATTACCTAGAACAGGAGTCCTATGGTCTACGGTTGCAGCAGACACTCCTCCCTTAGGTTTGGATGTTAACTATTTTAGCTAATTTTACAGTCCGGTCAGCATCTGAAGTTGCCTGCGGATATCTTATATCATTTATGTTGGTTTTATTTATTTGACATCATGCACTGACTATAATTTTGGCTGAGATTCAGAGGATTGAACCAAAACTCCCTGAGGCAGTGTTTATAACCGTTTACCACTGTCTTAATCCTGATAAGGACTGGGGGATTCACTTTTTTAACCTTCTTTAATAATGAGCCTCTGTACTCTGGAATGCCGCTGTTAAAAACCAAGTAAGAGTAGCAGTTTGGTCGGTAGCATGGCTTTAACCCATCTGGCAGTGAAATGTAATTAACATTTTTAGCAGCGCGCAGCAGTGACATGGTTAATGATCTCGTCAGCCTCTCAAAAGGAGGCACAGCGTTCTAGCCCGGCTGTGCACGGCAGCGACCCGCCCACGGTGGATCCAATTCCCACCAAGCTGAAGAAATGGCTCAGTGCCACAGCCCATTCTTCACAGACTCCGCGCTAAAAATGCAGCCTGTCATAATTAATAATGTACATGGGGCACTCCCACATGCAGCTCTGCCTGAAGACAACTGTGTTTCTGTGATTGTACTGAATCCTGGTGTAACGCTGTGATCCCACAATTTCCCTGGGAATAAGCTAGTACGAACGGACCAGAAGATTGTACTATACTCACATTTTCTCTGAGAAAGAAACGTCTCCACTCCCTGTTTGTTGACTTAATTTTCCTATTACCCAAACATAACATTGCTGCAGATCCCTATTTTTATACACTTTTTATCATTTTGCAGGGCAATCACAACTTGCATGCTCACACATGGGCATGTGAAAACATTTGATAATTTCGTGCTCAGAGAGCATATATTTCATTCATGTATATTCATAGAAGCAGCGCGACTTTTTGATTTATTATTTTTCCTGTTAAGTAGCTTTACTGATGGTAAATTATACTTATCTGGAATTTGATAAATACTAGGCTAACCTGCTTGATTTGTTTGGCATGGGATGTCACTGGCTGCAATATTTAGTAGTCATTATTCCATGTTTATTCATTTATTTTTCGTGGGGGGGGGGGGGCAGCAACAATTTCATTTTATCAAATTACAGACAGTTAAAACTAATGTACTTTATGCCTTACACAGGGACCAGTGGGTTGTCGCAAGGTTTATGTAACAATGAGACACCTGTCAGCAAGCACCAGTTTGAGAAGAATGGAATAATAATGGAAAAGATGCGCACCAGAGATATGATACAGTGACTGGTTTGTATCATTTGAAGCTCACATTTATATTTAAAATATTTTTACAGATGCACTCTGCATGATTTTTAGATACTACATTTTCCCTGTGTAACACAAACTGTGTTTACTTCTCTCTTCACATATAATTGTGCTAGTCTGCATCAGGTGTCTCATATAAAGGTGTCGTAGAGAATATCACAAAAAGATGTGGGAACTTCATCTTAAATAGTGATGCAATTGTAATTTTCTGTACCCAGAAAATTCATAGTCCAAGTGCATCACTTGCTTTCTTTTGCAGATTCTCAGAAACATGTAAGTATGGAAGCAGAATATAGCATGTAGCATAAGATGACTTCTCAGAGGAGCAGGGTAAGCGTCCATGCTTCATCATCAAAAAGCCATGTACATGAATACTGCCAAAGAAAAGGATCATACCGCAGTGCAGGCAACAAAGTTAACATGAGTATCACTGGTGCAGAGTTCTTCTTTACTGCTGTCCATAAATGTAGGGCTGTCATCATATTAATGCTGGAACACGTCCTGCTCAGTATACAACTATTTATTCTTCTACACATATAATTGTTGTCTTTGGATAAAATGCTATTTAATTGCATGTTCATAGGTTCGTACTAAGCTAACTGCCCTTGCGAGCCATTTTAAGCCTAGCCAATTACCCTTGTGAGACTCAAACCCTGTACCTTGTGTTTGTAAGACAAACACCTTTACCATTAGGCCACCCTCTTACCAACTGATATTAAACAGTGCGTGTGTGTGTGTGTGTGTGTGTGTGTGTGTGTGTGTGTGTGTGTGTGTAAATCATTTAGACATATACCTGATTAGGTATGACTGTGGAAGCAAGGTAGAAACTATTTTGCTATTTCTAGGAATCTTTCTTGAATAGGCCTTCCTTGAAAAGTGCCACAAGACCGAAGAATCTAGCATATTAGCATAATTAAATAAGCAGGGCACATGGAGGGTTTGTGTGCAGGGACATTGCAATGGTTGGAGATGTTTGGGAAAGGACATCAAATTGCACAAGTGCAACAGATGCTGTTAATACAAGGAACATGCCCAGACTCAGCCAAATGCTTGTAGAATAATCCCACTCCATATGGATTCAAAGGAATGCTGACATATGCCTTGAAAAGCTGTGCTCAAAATTGCCTCTCAACAGTCGGTTTTAGTTGGCTTCAAGAGCCCCTCACATAAGCATTCATTAACAAAGTTTCATAGAGCAGTAGAGGCCACTATGAGTAGCATGGACTGTTTAAGGCAGCATCGCATAACCCAATATCCAAGGAAGATATCAGGAGTGCACTTTGTATCCCTGATTGTCCATATGCTTACAATGTCATATAAGCACTTGCAGACCAGGGCAGCATGATATGTGTCCTGGAAGAGAGTTACATATGTAAGCAAAACATCAAGATCCATCTGGTCACAGTGATGCTTTTGCACAGCCTTCAGAGCTATTAATGCAGTCTGCATCTAGCTGTTTAATAATTGTAGAAGTCTGGATTAAATAACCAGCATCCTATTCTGTGCCAGCATGTGCTGAACTTAGCTATAGCAGTATATGTTCCTCTTTGGCACATCAAAGTGCTACTGCTGCTACTGCATTGTTCTGATTTTCACTAAATTTGGATGGAGCCCTTGAGTGTTTTGCCCACAGGACACAGAGGGAGGCCTCCACTTTCTGTAGCTAAGCTCCTTCTCTCCTTTAGGGATCATTCCACTGTATTTGGCACTTACTAAGCAGATCATGGAGTATAATGCCCCCTTCGGTATGTACCTCTCCAAACAGCTGACACCACTTAAATGACAGCAATGCTTTCTCAGCTAGAAAATCAAGGGCCTATGTCATAAAAGTTCCCAATGAATGCCTCAAAGCCCTGTCCTCTTCTTGGTATCTTGCAAGCTGCAGAGGGACAGTCTCTGCCTCACCTAAAGAGCCTCTTCTGACTCCATCCTTTCAGATGCACTGCACATTTGGAAGTCCACTGGTGGCATAAACACCCACTCAAGAGATCGTAATCTCTTCATCCACATAAATAGAACTTGTTGGAAAAATAGATATGTCTCACAGAGAATACCGCTTCTCTTGAATGTCGTCTTCTCCACATAAAGCACATCTCTTACTTTATTCAAGTTTAATTTGGATGAATGAATGGGAAACCAGAAGTTTGCCTCTGGTTCAGCACCTTTGTCCCTTGCACATGGGTAACATGCACATATCTAGGCTCTGAGCTATTTGCACTTAAAATACAAAGGCTCTGGGTTATTCTTACTTATAATACAAGGACTATAAACCTGTTGGGATTGAATGACTAGGCTTCAAAAGATCTTCACTGATCAATAGCCTAATAAGTGCCTAGGAACGAATGAAGCTATAAAAAGTCATACCAATATTATAACCCAATATTTTCAGGTAACTCTTCCTTTAGGGATCATTCCACTGTATTTGGCACTTACTAAGCAGATCATGGAGTATAATGCCCCCTTCGGTATGTACCTCTCCAAACAGCTGACACCACTTAAATGACAGCAATGCTTTCTCAGCTAGAAAATCAAGGGCCTATGTCATAAAAGTTCCCAATGAATGCCTCAAAGCCCTGTCCTCTTCTTGGCATCTTGCAAGCTGCAGAGGGACAGTCTCTGCCTCACCTAAAGAGCCTCTTCTGACTCCATCCTTTCAGATGCACTGCACATTTGGAAGTCCACTGGTGGCATAAACACCCACTCAAGAGATCGTAATCTCTTCATCCACATAAATAGAACTTGTTGGAAAAATAGATATGTCTCACAGAGAATACCGCTTCTCTTGAATGTCGTCTTCTCCACATAAAGCACATCTCTTACTTTATTCAAGTTTAATTTGGATGAATGAATGGGAAACCAGAAGTTTGCCTCTGGTTCAGCACCTTTGTCCCTTGCACATGGGTAACATGCACATATCTAGGCTCTGAGCTATTTGCACTTAAAATACAAAGGCTCTGGGTTATTCTTACTTATAATACAAGGACTATAAACCTGTTGGGATTGAATGACTAGGCTTCAAAAGATCTTCACTGAACAATAGCCTAATAAGTGCCTAGGAACGAATGAAGCTATAAAAAGTCATACCAATATTATAACCCAATATTTTCAGGTAACTCTTCCTTTAGGGATCATTCCACTGTATTTGGCACTTACTAAGCAGATCATGGAGTATAATGCCCCCTTCGGTATGTACCTCTCCAAACAGCTGACACCACTTAAATGACAGCAATGCTTTCTCAGCTAGAAAATCAAGGGCCTATGTCATAAAAGTTCCCAATGAATGCCTCAAAGCCCTATCCTCTTCTTGGTATCTTGCAAGCTGCAGAGGGACAGTCTCTGCCTCACCTAAAGAGCCTCTTCTGACTCCATCCTTTCAGATGCACTGCACATTTGGAAGTCCACTGGTGGCATAAACACCCACTCAAGAGATCGTAATCTCTTCTTCCACATAAATAGAACTTGTTGGAAAAATAGATATGTCTCACAGAGAATACCGCTTCTCTTGAATGTCGTCTTCTCCACATAAAGCACATCTCTTACTTTATTCAAGTTTAATTTGGATGAATGAATGGGAAACCAGAAGTTTGCCTCTGGTTCAGCACCTTTGTCCCTTGCACATGGGTAACATGCACATATCTAGGCTCTGAGCTATTTGCACTTAAAATACAAAGGCTCTGGGTTATTCTTACTTATAATACAAGGACTATAAACCTGTTGGGATTGAATGACTAGGCTTCAAAAGATCTTCACTGATCAATAGCCTAATAAGTGCCTAGGAATGAATGAAGCTATAAAAAGTCATACCAATATTATAACCCAATATTTTCAGGTAACTCTTCCTAGTTTGTCCATCCATCTTGTCCCAGCAATCACATGTTTGAACAAACATCTTCTCATTCCAATTTGATTTTTCCTCCCACTCTGCTTTTGTTTTTCTGGTAACATCAGTGCCTCTTTATTCTTCTGGTCCACTTTAGTAGTGCTAGTTTCAAAGGCAGTTATTTAGGATTACCAATCACTTCATCCACACTTTCAAAGGTCATCCTATTTCCATCCAAGAACACCTTACGGTATTTAGTGAGTTAAGCACCAGGCAGCTGGAGCTCAGGGAATGGAAAATTAGGGCTATGGGGTTTGGGGAAGTGTAAGGAAGCCCATCTCAGTATTATCCTCTACATTTTTAACATTTTATTGAAGACAGAGGCAAACATGCATTTATATAAAAGAAAACAAATCATGTTAACATTTTCACAGTTACAAACATTATACATCACATATATTCTTTTATACAATTATCCTCAATCTGACATTGCATAAATTGTTCAATCCTACTTTCTCTTAAAGCTCATTCCTCCTCCAAAACATTATACTGCATGAATTTTCCTACAATTTCCATTTTTTTCTATTTAATTTGCTCCTACACTTTTCTAAATATCCCACTTCCAGTTCCTTTATCTATACTACAATACTCACTACTTCAAATGCAGTTAGTTTAGACTTTGATTTTCATTTTGTAGTAATCGCTTCTTTGGTAGCCACCAGGATTAAACTTAACAAGGCCTTGCTATGCCTAGGCAGTTCAGATCCTGTATCTCAGCTCAAAAAAAATGTATTAGTTACACCCATTTGCTCACTCAATATTTCTGGCAGAGTACTCTGTAGGGATTTTTTAAAGTCTGCCAACTCATTACACTTCCAAAACATTTGTCCCCAGTCACCTTTTTCTTCCCCATCACACCTCCAATATTTGCCATCTGCCTGAGGAAAAATTCTTTGGAGTCTGCTTGGGGTATAAAAATACCCATGTAAGCACTTCCAAGCAAAAATCTGAAACCTCCTAGACTTTGTGGTGTATTTGGGAGCCATGCATATGACCTCCCATTGTTTTCTTGTGAATTGAGAATCCATTCACAATCTTTTTTAATCTTCTCTGATTGGTTCCTATAGTTATAGTGCAGTAAAGTCAAAGTCCTAAGTCAAAGTGCAATTAAAGTTTATGAAATTAGTATTGTTTCAGTCTTTGATGTCAGCCAAAAGTGCTCTTCATAGCACCCGCAGTGTGCCCTGTAATAACTCCTTCTGCAGTTCGTATAGAGCTATATGTATTAGTAACATATCTAAATATGATTGTAGATTCTTTTTTATAAGACCCATTGTTCCTACCACTGTTGATAATGTCTGTGTGTCTTTCTTCCACATTACTCTCATTTCTGCCTGCAAATCTTGATATTTTATGACTTTGTGTCTCTGTATGCAAGACACTGTAGTTACTGGGTGTAGCAATTTCAATAATCAATGCTACTTTTGTCTTCTTTTCAAGGACCACTATATCCAGTTTTCTTGCATATATCTTTTGAACTGTTGGTAAAGGGTCATCCCATGTGATATAAGCTTCATCATTTTCTATGATGCTTTGTGCAGTGTTTTTCAGCCACTTCAATACTATAATGTTTGCACAATCCCCAGTGCAACAGTCTTGCCACATCATTATGCCTTTCAGTACACAGTCCTTTTGCCATTAGTATATCGCAACCAGCAACAAGGTGTGCAAATGTTTCCAATTCTGTTTTACAAAACCTACATTTCTCCAACATGTTCAATGAACTTTGTAAACCAATGTGTATGTAGCCCACCGTCTTGTGCCTACAGTATTAACCTTTCATCTTTTGGTTTGAATTTGCCTCTCCTTAACCATTCCTGCATTCGATCCTGATCAACATGAGGTTCTTCCAGAAGTTTTCTATATATGCAACTATATTTATGCATTTTCCACATTTATTGCCTTCTCATCTGATCCTTCACCTTATATTCTTTATTTTGTTTTTGGCACATTCAGTTGCTGCCTGATTTTTATCTACTTCTGGTTTGATTTCTATTCCTGCGTGACACTGATATGCTTCTGTTAGACTAAGCAGGGAAGTCATCTTAGGTTTATCCTCATGTTTCAAAACTTATACTAAGTTTGGGTCTTGTGAGGTAACAGATATGTATGCATTCCTAGGACTGCAGATCTATACATGGAATCAATTTCAAGGAGGCCCATACCTCCTTCGGAACGGGGAATATATAATCTTGGTATGTATTGATTTTTATAAATCATTTGGTAAGCATGGAACATCCTTCTTATTTTCCTGTCTAATCTATCCAACATGTTTTGGGGCCAGTCAATTTCTCCAAAACTGTAAGATAGGACAGGAAGAGTAAATTGGCTTACAGCTTCGATTTTGTTCCTAGATGTCAATGTTGTTTTCAGGATTAATTTGAGTCTTCTAAAATATTCCATACTAAGTTTTATTTGCATTTGTTCATGTTTTATTGTTGATCCTTCATCAATTCCCAAATATTTATACACTCCTTCTTGCTCAAGTTCTTTTATATCACATTCTTGTCCCAAAATGATGTTTTCCTGGTGCTACAGTTTTCCTGCTTTAAAGGTTGCTTTTGCACATTTATCAATACAAAAATGACATTCTTATATCATCTAAAAAAGTTTTGACAACTTGCACTTGTGCTTTCAGTTCCTCCTCTGATGAGCTATACAGTTTTAAATCATCGACAAAGAGAAGATGAGAAGTTTTTACACTTTTTTGTTTTCTAGGAGCCAAATTATGTACAAATACACTTGCCCAAATTTCCTGGAATTCATTAATTCCAATGCCCTGGACCAGCATATTCTTACCCCCACTAGAGATAGCAACATCCTTGACCTGGTCATTACTAACATGGGCGACCATTGCTCTACACCAATAGCCAACTCCTCCCTGGTTAGATCCGACCACAAACTAATCACCTTGGAAGTCCACATCCCTCCCACCCCTCCCGCAAAGGTAACCACCATGAAAAACTTCTCCAAAGCTAATTTTGGGATCCTAAAAACAGAGGTGGCTAACTTCATGGCACCCATGCAAACAGAGAATAGTTGCATGACCACCAAATCATACACCAATGCACTGTACAAACACGTACACAAATGCATGAATCTCACCATACCAAATAGAACCAAGATGCTCTCCTCCAAAAAGAGGAAGCCAGTCTGGTAGTCCCCTGCCATAAACAAATTCTACAACAGAAGGAGGAAATTGATGCGGAATAAGGTGAAGTCCCAAGAGTGGGAAACTCCCATATCAGCCTCAACAAAAAGCTGAGATCCCTCATCAAATCCTCTAAAGCTAGCTATGAAAACAGAATTGCAGCAGATAGTAAAGACAACCACAGGGCCTTCTATAGTTATGTAAAGAATCCCCATGGCAATACCGAGATTTGCTCTGAGCTACTGCACAATGGTACCTCCTATACCAAGACAACAGATATTGCCAACATACTGGCCGACAGATTCAGTGTCAACTTTACCCCTCTCCCCCCAAAGTGCCAATCACAATACCAGTAGATTGCCAGGCACCCAGTATTACTGCTGCACAGGTTAAAACAGCACTTTCCAAAGCCAAGAATACAGCTTCTATGGGCCTGACAATATCCCTGGCTGTGTTCTACATGAACTACAGAGTGAACTGGCACGTCATCTGTGTGCCCTGTTCAACCATATCCTCACCTCAGGCTTTGTCCCTACTGAATGGCACACTGCTACAGTCATCCCTCTCCAGTGATTACAGATCCTGGGAACTATCTCCCCATTAGCCTGAGAAGTCTGTTATGCAAAGCTCTGGAACGGATCATCATGGACCTAATAAACAAAGATATAGGGAATCTCCAAACTCTGGATCCCACACAGTTTGGTTTTGTGAAGGGTAGATCATGCCTGCTCAACTTGGTCAACTTCTTTGAGTCAGTCACCAGAGCTGTGGCTGAAGGCAAGGTGGTTCATACAGCCAACCTTGATCTGACCAAGGCCTTTGATATTATTCCTCACTCAGGAATCATAGAAAAACTCACTAAGTTAGGCATCAACCCCTATATCACTAGGTGGGTTGCAAACTGGCTCACAGATAGAATCCACAGTGTGAAAGTAGCTGATTCCAAGTCAGACTGCTGACCAGTCACGAGTGAAGTCCCACAGGGTTTGGTCCTGGGTCCTCTACTTCTCTGAAGTCCAGGCTAACATGAAGGTACTCTGGCTGACAAAGTTCACAGATGATTTCAAATTGGGAGCTATTATTAACTCCCCAAGTTATGTTGACATCCTACAGAAAGGCCTCACTGAGACCAACGACTGGTGTCAGAACCATGGCCTTAAGCTCAATGCAAAAAAATGTGTCATCATCCCCTTTGGGAAAAACCCAATTCCCATGAATTACCACATCGATGGTAGTCCACTGAACACAGAACGTGTTATAAGAGATCTGGGAACACAGGTTGACAGCAACCTCTCTTTTGACCACCACATTGCCACTGTGCTGAGAAAGTCTTTATATGTGGCACATCTCATTACTAAGGGTTTTGCATCCAGGAAGAAAGAGGTCATTGTCTTCCTCATTAGGCCAATCATTTAGTACAGTGCCCCATTTGGCATGTACCTCACTAGACACCTGCAACAACTAGACAGGCCACAAAAGTACCTCACAAAGAGGATCCTAGGCCTTAAACACTTGTCCTATATGGACAGACTAAAAAAAAAACTCTTAACTATTCTGTCTCATATCGCCTACTTAGAGGCGATCTCTGCTTGACTTACAAAGCCATGTCTAACCCAGCTCTGTTAGAAATGCTACATCTAAAGAAATCCCAATCCCTCCACACTACACACTCCAGAAACCTCAACTTCATTACCACAATCAACAGAACATGCTGGAGGGACAGATTCAGAACTGAGAGACTGTCCATGCTATGGAATAGACTTCCCATACATGTCAAACAGAGCACCTCACTGGCCCTCTTCAAGAGAAATCTTGATGAGTGGATGGGAAATAGAAAATTCACCCCAGGGATCACTCTAGTGGCTCTACTGGACAGAGGCACTGGGAACTAAGGTCGGGTGGCACGATGCTAGGGTAATCCTATGGGCTAGGCTTGTAAATGCTCCATGGCCATTAGCCTAGTACATACCCATGAACCTATGAACCTATAGCCTAATATGTTTAGTAGACAGCTTAAAGGGTTAAGGGCAAGACAGAATAGCAACAGTGACAGGGAGTCACCCTGGAATATCCCCCTTTGAATTTTTATCACTGGAATAATAATTTACCCTTTATCATGGCTTAATTGCAAAGTCCCCTGTATGCCAATATCATTATGGCCTGGTGGGAAAGATGTTTTCTTTTTACTAGCAGATTTCATACCTATATCTCTATGTATGCCCTCTTTTTGGATGATTTGTTCATTTGCTGGAAGGGACCCCCAGAGGAAATAAGTTCATTTGTAGAATATATCAATCAGATGACTGGCGTTTTGAAATTCACTTACACAGTGGGTACAAACTATGCAGTGTATTTGGATGTTTAATTATCCAAGACAGAAGGTGGGAGAATTAAATCTAAAATATATAGAAACCCCACATTTTCTGACTGTTATTTATACTACACTAGCAGTCATCCACCACATGTTAAACGTGGAATCATTAAGGGGCAACTTGTAAGAGCAGCCCAAATGGTTTCTGAATTTAATGATTTTTTGAGTGAATGTGATGTAATGGAGCAGATGTTTTTGGACAGGGGATATTCCTTATCTTTGATTTGTAGTATAAGGGATGAAGTTATAAGGAAGTGAGGTACTGGATTTTATGTACCTCTAATACAATGGTCAAGTTTAATATCACCCCCACCCCCCATTCAACTTGGTACACAGGCAGAATCATCACATGAGTTTATGACCACTAGTAGTCTAGCAATATATGAATCTAGTCATGGCAAAGAAAGGAGTTTAACTTTTACTAATGATACTTCTCTTTGTCCTTTTGTTACTACATTCTGTGAAGACAGCCATATTTTAACTGATATTTTAAACAAAAGGAGTATTATAAAAGGGACTTAGATATGCTGGACACCTTTGGAGTAACTCCTAAGGTAGTATATCAAAGGGGTAGTAATATAAAAAATATTTTGGAAAGGCAATGTACTGGTACTAGGACAAGGACTTGTCAGATGGCACCATGTGGTATGTGCCATCAATGCCAGCATATTTTTATTGGGTCCAGCATTAAGGTAGTGGACAAGAACTTAAAAATAAAGGGCAACTATAGCTGCTATTCTCGGGCAGTGGTTTATATTGCCCTATGCACACAATGCAATGGATACTATGTGGGCAAAACACAACGTAAGTTGTCACAAAGAATTTATGACATTTTTATGAAATAGGAAAGCACAAGGAAACCAATGCCTTATATAGACACTAAAAGGTATTTCCCCAACACACTTTTAAATTTGCGGTATTACAGCAGATACAAAGTGATGATCGTGGGGGACCACGGAAGCTATATTTAGAAGAGAAAGAGGTATGGTGGCAGATTTATCTGAATGCTAGTTGTCCACCAGGATTAAATTACATGGTTTCCATTTCTAGTTTGCTTAAATTAAAAGCCTCTGATGGATAGAATTACATTCTTTATCACTAGAAATGTGGTGTAATGTATAAATTCAAATTGTAGATGTATGTAATGCAACATTAATAGTACTGTGAATGTCTCTTTAAGGAACATGTTTTTTTTTTAAACTTGTAGGTTCCTGAATTTTTAAATGAATCATGTGGGGGTGTTTACTTGATGTCATTGGCTGCTGGTAGTTATGACACTGGTATAAATGGCTAGGCATGTTTGTAAAATGTTGTCTGAAGAAGATTGGTGATTTTAAATCTGATGAAAGCGCTTAAAAATAAATGGTATTTTACTGGATTTTGCACCTGTGGTTCTCATCCTTTACTGCTAATATTTGCTCTTCTGGTTGGTGAAATTTAGCTTTTTACTGTTTAATGGTCACTGTAATGTAATTAATCAGTGTAGGGTGTATCTTACACATTTTTAAGCACTGTTTTATCCATGAATGTGGGATACTATCAAATGCTTGTTTGTAGTCAATCCATGCCATACTTAGATTCTTCCTTTTTTTACAGTTCTCCATTATGACTTTATTTAGCAACAGATGGTCCTTTGTTACATGTCACTTTCTTTAATTATCCTTTTGTTCTATTGCCATGATTGAATTTTCTTCTAAATGACTATAAGCACTGTATGGATGTTGTTATTCTCCTTAAGGATCTGCACGCCAGTAAAAATAAAATTTCCTCCTTGGTTCATCATCATGCCTTTCCACTTTGACTTATAGCTTTCAGCTAGTGTTATGTATATGAGCCTTAACTGTGTAGCTCTGAAATATCCCTTTAAATCAGGTAATCCTAAACCACCTTGTTCTAGTGGAGGGATCAGCTTATCACACTTGACCTTTGCCTTCTATCCTCTGAGATAAAATCCTTGTTTCGTTATTAATTACTATGCATAACTTCTTCTCTGGTTGATAAAATATGCCTGACTTGTATACAGTAAACTCTCAGTTAACCGGAACTCAAGCAACTGGCAAAAAAAAATATCGAAGAAGTACATTACAATTTTCATGTGTTGCACTTTCTGGTCTCCACCTGCAGAAACATAACTTACATTTTTAGAGTTTTAGACTTTTGAAAAGGAAGATAGGAATACATTCCCTCTCTCCCCAATTTGAGAACAAGTCAAACCAAACAAATAGTATAGGGTACAGTATTAGTCAAGCCTATTTTTAATAGTAGCTCTCAAGCAACCAGAAACTACAGTTATCCAGCAAAACCCTATGGGTGCTGGTTAACTGACAGTTTACTGTATAAAACTAAAAGGACTAAAGGCATTTTCACTCCTTGTAGCTTGCTGTCTATATCCATAAACAAGTGCTTTAAGTTTTTCAGGCTTTGTGTTAATCTTTTGTTTAGTCTCTTCTCACATATCCTTAACTGACATGACAGAATCATTTTTTAATCCATACTTCTAAATACTTTATTTTATCGTGTCCTCATAAATATGGATATTGCTGAACCATTTCATGTATGGTTGCATAGTTTACAGCTATAGCCTTTGTTTTAGCTTCATTAATTTTATATCCTAAAAAGACTTGAAACTGCTCAGAATATTCCACGATGCTGAGGTGTTCTTTTACGTTTTATCAGCTAGAAAATAATATAGTCTGCAAATAAAGCCGATTTTTCTTGATTACCATACAAATTATAGCCTTCAGTTTCTGAGTCTCTTATTTTCTTTGCCAATGGCTCTAAATATAATGCAAGTAACAATAGACAAATAGGACATCCCTACCTGGCTCTTCTGTTCAGACACAATTTGTCAGAGAGGAACCCTTCCACTTTAATCTTTGCCTCTGATCCCTCTTATATCCTCCTACTTTACCTTAGTATTGTATCAGGGGAATGCAAATGCTTCCTTTGTCCTACTCAAAATCCCATCTGACTCTGTCAAATGCTTTCTCTGCATCAAGACTCACCAACAAAAGTGGTATCTTTTTACATTCTGCTTCCCTCTGGATCATCATTGTTATATTAATATTGCCAAATGTTTCTTTCTCCTCCACAAAACAGCATCGACCCATATCTATTCATTTTGTCAACACATTTGTCATTCTTTTAGCTATTATAGACATAACCTCTTTATAATCATGAGTTAAAATTGAAATAGGCCAATATGAAGCTGGGTCTGATTGTCTTTACTGTCATAAGATATAACAGCCACCACATATTTCTTCCAGAATGCTGGTGCTTCTCCCACTTTTATAATACTGTTAAACAAAACCTTACAGATTTTTATCACTTTCTTTCTCCCAATTTCCAAACTTTCATAGGAGTACCATCTGTTCCTGGAGGCATTCCTGCAGATTGATTATACGTCACCATTTTTATCTCATCTCCTCCTATCTTAACTGTTAACTGTTGAGCCTCTTCTAATTCTAACCTTGGTATACTTAAGTCTTCCATAACTATTTCCATTTGTGCTTTTTCTTGATTTCTATATTTCCCTGCTTTATATACATTTTCATAAAATTTCTGAAATATCTCTAATACCTCTATAGGATCTCTGATTATATTTCTCGTTATAGGCTTCCTAAGTCTGGTAACAACCCTTTGTACATTCTGTTGCCTAAGTCATTGTGCTAAAAGTTTTGTGCTCTGGAGTTATAATAAATAAAATGTGCTTAACAGCAATCTTTCTAAAATCATGCATATTATCCTGGTACTCCCTTGTTTTCTCTTTAGCACTCTGTAGTTGCACCTCTTATTGTTTTGTGAGATTCCCCTTATTCTGCAAACGCTGTCCTAAGGGGTCTAGGCATTCTTCCTTATAATTCATTAACTTTTGACTACAGTGTCTCTGCAGTATCTCAGAAAGTCTTCTGTTTAGCTCATTTAATTTCCAAAGGATCTCCTCTAAATCCAAAGAAGTCTTAATTCCTCTTTATTGATATGTCATCAGACCCATTATTGAACACAATGCCAGTGTGGGCATGTATTTATCTAAAAATATATCACTCAAGTAACTTCAGAAATTCCTGACTAAAAAGCATAAGGCCTCAAGACCTTCAGTTATCCAGATAGACTGACTCTCTGAACTTGACCTCCTATAGGCTCCTCTATGAGGCTCTATGTTGAGTCTTTCGAGAAATAAAAGATCTAACCTTCCTTGAGCTTATGCTCCTCTGCAGAACAAATGGTTCCTCAGCCACCTAGTTAAAGGAACTTACCCTTCATCAAAAATAAATAAGACATGTTGATGTGATAGACTTCTGTCCCATAGTATTGTCATTTCTGGAACCAACTTCCACTTTAAGTCAAGCAAAGTAGCCCCCTTGCCACCATTAAGGTAAATGTAGATAACTGGGTGGATAACATCAAATTCTCACATGGTCTGTCTTGTGCTGACCTCCTTGAGGTTGGAGGGAACATGTGAATATGGTTTATTGGCTAGGCTTGATATAGTCTGTTGTTTAATTCCCTAGTACTTACACATAAACCTATGCACTCAAATTTTATTTTCCTAGCCAAAGTGAGAGTGCAGTGGGAGGACATAATATTAACGTTCACTAGTGCACAGAGGCTATGAATCAACTTTCTATTCCTGGCATCATGCCATGAAGAAGGGTGTGTTCACCTTTCTTGTGTTCCTCTCCATGAGCTGGAGGATGGGGCATTTCACCCATCCTACTCTTTTTCTGACTTGTTTGTCCACATTACTCATTTTTATTTTTTTAATATTTATTTTTATTTTTTTACTGGCTGGATGCCACACACGTACATTAAACACAATAATTATAATTGATCTTACGGTGTTATCACATTGATTTATCAGCTCTGTTACTACTTACTGTCAATGTAATGTATGCTTTTGTTAAATTAAAACAAATACTTGTATAAAAAGAAGATACATTCCTGTTGCAAGAATTTCATACTGAATTTCATCAAATGAAAGTATGCTGGATAAAAACAATGGATGAGAAATACACTATGAAATAATGAAACCAAATATTCACAGGTGTTGTTACTATTGTTAAGGCTAATTCAACAAATTTTGTTGTTAAAGTTTATGTTGGTATAGCAGAACATGTTTTGTTAAGAGGACTGAAATACAAGTTCTTGTTGAGTCACTTTATGCTCCCTTTGATACTTGCCCCAAATTTTTATCAGGTATTTCTCACAGTCTACAACTTTTAGGAACTAGCCCCATCATAATAGCTGGTAACTGTAGTACTATATTCTCATCCAGTATTGCAGATCTTCCATTTTCAATTTGTTATCATATCTTGAAAAAAAAAACATGGATCATTTCTACATGACTTTGTGCTTTGAGAACCTCTCAAAAATATTTGGTGTGCCAAAAAACAAGCAAACAAAAAAACAATGAGCATGTGTGCTCATATTTCCCTTTGGTATAAACTTTTTTGTTTTTACCACATAGATTTCTTTTTTTGATTATACCTGCTATAGCCAAGTGCAGTCCACCAATATTTGTGTTTTTCATATTCAAACTGTTATGTATTGCCGTTATCCATTCCAAACATTTTTTTTGCCTCAAAATATTTCACAAAGAAATTTCCAATATTTTGTTGGATGATGATTTCACTAACTATATCAGGAAGAAAATAAATTATTTTAGGGAAAGCAGTAATAACTCTCCTCTGTAGTTCAGTACTAAATGTGATGCATTCAAAGCCTCTGTACTGTATAAACCTACATACAAACATATACAATTGACAAGAAAAGGACTCCCACAGACCACTTAAAAAGTATTACATCAACAATTAGAATATCTACCTAATCCAGGGACTCCAACCTTTTCCCATCAAGGCACCCTTATCAAAACTGGTATTTTCCTCAAATACCTGAGCATTATTACATTATCCTGAATGTCATGATGATAAATGGGAAATAGTGTTTGGTTATATGACATAATGGCAATATGAGGTGGCAGTTTTGGCAAACATATGCATAACACCACAAGGTACTGTTAGTATTTAGTTTGCCACTAATATTGATTTGTATAGTTATGATGACTTCAATTAAAATTTGATCTAATGTGGTATAACTTATAAAACTAGCATATCCCTTCATACCTCCCTGCCGTATATGTTTCAAGGGAGACTAAAAGATTTGCTGTTAAACCTGACCAATTCTGATGGAAATCTTTGTGCTTTAGTGGGGAAATATTACTCCTTTCTCCCATTTTGTGCTCTCTGCAGAAAAAAAAAATCCTGACCTTAACATCATGATAATTGTTTCTATGGATTAAGGTAAGAGGGAGGGGAGGAGATGTGAATTCTAAACTAAACTGCCCTGGCTTTTAATATTTCTCTTGTCAAGTGAATATGTTTGGTTGCTCCCTCCTAAAGGGCTATCCATCCAGTTTATTACAGTGATAACTACAGTGCAACCCTGATTCCTGTATGGCAAGCATTTAAGAGATGCCAGTTTAAAGTACAGAACATATCTACACTTTAAATGATATCATCATCATGCAGTTAAAGAAAGCTATTATTACGATAGTCAGGCCAAACTGTACCATTAAACTATACCAATCAATAACCTACACAATATTGTCTTCAAAGTAGTTGTTGAGGTCCTCTTTGAAATAACGCATCGTTTCCTTGCTGCAGAGTTAAAAGTGATTTGTTGGTCATTTTCTGTGGCATTCCCTCCTCCTTACCTCTGACACACTTGTACATACAAACATGGAACAGAACTCTACCATTCAGTTGTTCAGAACGTCAGGCCTCAGTGAACTGCTTAACTGATGTACAGCAGTTTCAGCCACTTAGAGAAAACAAAGATATGACTGTTTCTTCCAAGGGTCAGCTCCATGGTCTTTACCATCTTGTCTATAACATTTAATTTTAAATAGAAAAAAAAAAACTTCCTTCAGTGTTTCTGCCCTGGCAGTCTTCCTGTTTTATCAATGGCGACATTGTCAGAGCTAGCCTTCTAATAAGAGTGGAAAAAAGAAGGCATACACAGCATTTCTTTAGAACTTGTACCATGACATGACACCAGAAGAGATGAATTACAAATTAAGCTTGGATTGCTAGAAGAAACACAATATTTACAAGCACATGATCATACATATATCTGTAAAGTGGAAAGAAGGTTTATTTAGTTGTTCAGAACACAGACCCACTTTTTTTCTAGGCGCATATTTTCCATTTCCTGTGCAACACAGACAGAGAAGGAGAGTTAGAGAAAGAATGTGTGTGTGTGTGTGTGTGTGTGTGTGTGTGTGTGTGTGTGTGTTTGTGTGTGTGTGTGGTGGGTGTGAGTGGTGTTGAGTGAGGCAGTATGAGAGAGAGATGCACACACACACACACACACACACACACACACACACACACACACACACACACACACACACACACACACACACACACACACACAGAAAGCGAGTAAGAGAGAGAGACTTACAAAACAGGGCAGAGGTAGAAAATGCATAAGATTTGGAATTTTAAATTTGATAAGCTTGATTCACAGTCTAATGACTGACTATATTGTATAACAAAAATAGAAAATTGAAAAAGCTGGGCAAAGTACAGTTACAGTTAGATATATGATATAAAGTATTAAAACCTGGAAGTCTGAGTGTGCAAAGAAGGTTGTAAAGTCTAAAAGAATGATACAAAGATAACCACCAATGTGTAAAAACTGGATCTGCCAAGATGTAGTTGACAGCATGCAACCTGTAATCAAAGTCCCTTCAGTGAACAAAGTCATCCATCAAAAATGCATCTGTAAGATGCATATTACATTGTAACCTAGGTATTATTAATCTAGCTAAGGTACAGACCAGGTGGACAGGCTAAGAATGTAGCTAGGGATTAGAACAATGGGCTAAAAATGGGACTGATGCACAAAAGAAAGAGATATTTTTTCTCAACATCTTCATTTTATTTATTTATTCATTTATTGACATTTGGTTACCTGGAAAGTCTGACTGGGTAGAAGCCCATTTTCAGTGGAGGCCAGGGGAGGAAAAGCTCCAAAGAAACATATGGCTTGCTGCTGGGTGCCTTGCTTTAGGCCCTTGCATTACAGGAGATCACACTTGGTACTTAATTGACAGCTTTGCAAACAAGTATATTCTTAAATGTTTTATATTATAGATGAGTATTTAAAAAATCACTGCTCATAATCTTTTGTTACTGTGTAATTTGCATACACAGAATACTATTTCTTGTTTGATTTCTAACCAACACTGCTGCTGACAGATGAACAAGATAGAACAATATCAAACTGACAAGGTATGAGGCATGGATTTTCATTGCAGGTGGGGAATGAGGTCAACCTCAAAAGGGTAGCCCAGGACTATTTTTTGGGAGGGGTCTTAAGTAAATCCAGAAATTTTGGGCACTTAAACTGCTAACTATCTGGTATTACTTTTTTATGGTTCTCCTAAAAAACAGTGCACAATATGCAGAAGGCCAAGTGCCTGAATACAAATGCCTAAAATGCCAAAAGGCTGAAATCATTATCTGTAATTTTTTATTTTTTTTGTTTTCAGGGAGCTGAGCTCCATGCACCCCCCCCCCCCATATGGTGGTTGAACTTCCAACTCCACAAACATGAAGAAGTGAGAAATCTCTTAAAACAATGGAATCATTGTTGGCACAAACTTAGAAATCACACCGGCAATTATTTTGTTGCTTGGTATCTTGTAACTTGGGCACTTGATACTCATGGAATGTGATCTCGGCCACCTGTAGATATACCTGTTTTATTTGAGATTAGGCTACATGTATAATAATAATAACAACAATAATAATAATAATCATGATAACAAATCTATGCATTTGACTGCAAAGTAATAATAAAAAGAATGCTGCACTAAGTCAAATCTTGGATAGCATTTATAAACAATTAGTATAGATTTCTGTGTAAAATATCAAGGTGATTGGTGAAGCACATGGATGGGATGATTCAGCGACACTAGCAGCATGACCGGGTTACCTCAGAAATATCTTGGCATCCAAATGACTGCATAATGGCATGCAAAGGGTTATCAGCATGCTACTGAGAGTGATCACGTATGCAAATAATGATATCAAATATGGTGGAGCAATTCAGAAACATATACAGGTATGGCGTGAAGAGCTGCTGCACTCATCTGTTCTGAACATCAGGATTTCCAGGGTACCGTGGCTTCAACAATAATCAACAAAGATGCAGGCAACCTTCAGACACTGAACCCAGTCCAGTCTGGCTTTGTCAAGGGAAGGTCATGCCTACTAAACCTGGAGGACTTCTTTGAGAAGGTCATCAAGGTAATAGATGAGGGGAAAATGGTGCACACAGACTACCTGGACTTGGCTAAGGTGTTCAGTACAATACCCCACTTGGGTATAGTTGACAAACTCACCAGACTGGGCATAAACTCCTACATAACATGCAGGATTGCCAGCTGTCTCACAGACAGGACCCAGGAAGGGCTGTCTATCGAAATGTTGGGGTCTATGTTAAATCATCGAATGCTTAAAAAAGTGAACGATGATTTATCAAACCTATGTAAGCGAAAAAAAAAAAATCGCTGTTCCACAAAACAAAAAACAAAAAAAAATTTTAAAACATTACATAAAGTGGGGGGATTTGCCCCCACACCCCCTCTACTTAAATATACCAAGTCTGAGATTGCACTACAGTGACGAAAACGGCAAAGTAATGGAAGCAATCAAGCGATTTCTTTCCCAGGGAAAGAATTCGCTTATTTGTTATTTAACTATTTTGCCTTTTCATGCTTTCAAGTTCGATCAAGATGCATTTGAAATAATGTATCTTCAATCATTTAATAGGAACCCAAAATCTTGGCAGACAAAATTCCAAATGCAGATAAGCTGAAAAAAAAAAAGACCGAAAACACAGGAAAAAAGCAATCACAAACTTCTTTTTGCAGGGGAGGCAAGTCCCCACTGCACCCTCCATGTGGAGGCAAGCCACCCTCACCCCCCCCAAACTTATGTATACTAACTCTGAGATCACCATATCTTGGAGAAAAGGGAATATTCTGAGAAATGGTACATCAGACTTATTATATTTAGGTTTGTTCTTTTGGTCCATTCAGGTTCCATATTTTGGGACTCTCTCTAGTACATTCCGACATTTCAAATGGTTACCCCCAGGAAGTCAGGACTGGCGAGACTGTCTACACTGAGAGACCAGTCACCAGCAGGGTAGCTCAGGGCTCCATGCAGGGACCTCTCCTATTTGGCATCTACTTCTCATAGGTAAAGGCTAATGTCAAGGGCCTTTGGCTGACCAAGTTTGAAGAAGACTGCAGATTGGGAGCTATCACAGATCCCCCCATGAAACAAATATCTTACAAGAGAGTCCAACACAGACAAATAGGTGGTGCCAAAGACACAGATTAAAACTCAATGTCAAGAAATGCATTATGTTACCTTTTGGGAAAATGTTCACCCAGGTTAATTGTTCCATCAATAAGATTCCTCTATGAGTTGACCTGTTAGTCAGGGATCTGGGAACATATGTAGACTTTAATTTGGCCTTTTTTTCCAACATGTGGTCAAGGTAGTAAGAAAATCATTCTATGTCACCCAACTTATAAGTAATGGCATGGCATCAAAGTCCAAGGAAGTCATAGTGTCACTTTATTTGGCCCTTATAACACCCATCATAGAATATAATGTGCCTTCAGCATATACCTGACCAGACATCTACAACAAGTGTTATACCTACAAAGGTTCCACACCAGGAGAATTCAGGCTACAAACACATTATCTTATACAGATCACATTAAAGCCCTATCTCTATACCTGTTCTCCAACAGGTTACAGAGAGCTGATCTATACCTGGCATATGAGGCATCCTCATATCCACCTCTGATGGACCTTTTGCACATCTGCAAAATGAAAAGCATCAGAACTACTAGATTTAAGGATTTAAATTTTCCTTGGAACATAAATAGGACAAACTGTCAAGAGAGATGTGTGTCTCCAAGGATCCCCATGATCTGGAACAGGCTCCCCATCCATGTGAAGCAGATTCCATATATAACCTTATTTAAGCATAACCTTGACGAATGGATAGGAAATCAAAAATTCACCCTGGGTTTGGTCCCCACGTCTCTGATAGATAGATGCAGACACTAACTATGCCCAGACTAATGTATTCTCCCACACATAGCCTTTAGAAACTTCCTAACTAACATAGTCTCTCTTAATAAATACCCTTGATACATAGAGATGCAATTGTGTTGGGTTTCATGAATAGGCTTATAAAGGCACCAGTAGTTGTTAGCCTGGTGTGTGTGTGTGTGTGTGTGTGTGTGTGTGTGTGTGTGTGTGTATATATATATATATATATATATATATATATATATATATATATATATATAGATAGATAGATATGGATATATACTTTATATATATATATAAATATATATATATATATGAACCTATCATAGTAAATTAACTAAAAATTAACTACAAAATCTAAATTTTATGATTAACAAATCTAGATAGATAGATATGGATATATATATATATATATATATATATATATATATATGTGTGTATATATATATATATATATATATATATATATATATATATATATATGAACCTATCATAGTAAATTAACTAAAAATTAACTGCAAAATCTAAATTTTGTGATTAACAAATCCTAACATCATCCTTACTACAGTGCTAAAAAAATCAGATTATGAGTTGGTACAAAAAAAAGACTAAAAATTACCTCCAAATTAATATACAAACCCACTCATATGATGCTTCATCTTGGATTCATGTACAGCTAGTACACTGTACAGCCCAAATTGTTGTAAGAAGCAGGAACACACAAGGTGTGTATGAGTCTGACATAAAGATATCACAGACTCGCAAGGGGAAAAATAAAGCAGCTTGTAGTACATGCAAATGACCATATAATGATATGGTAATGAGGAACCCCATACAAATGAGGCACATGGATTATGGAATGAGGGTATCAAACATGGCAGAGTGATTCAGAAACAAGTTAAACAGGTGCTCTGTGCTGTGCTGTAAAATTAGTCTGAATTGTAGTATTTTATAGTGTGCAGGCAGTTATAGAATTCTAATATTTTATGGTGGGCAGACAATTCAAGACGCTAGGTGTAGAAGCAGCAGCTATTGCAGAACAGCATATGTTAGTGAACTCTACCAATACTCACAGTGTGGCATGCTGCGGCCATCCACATCACTACTGAAAGTACCAACAGCATTTTACATATCATCAGCTCTCAGACCAGAAGACAGTGGACAGCTAGCATGTGTACAATATGTGACGTAGTCAAACTGTGTTGTCAACAAGAAGAAATAAGGGAGATGCATGAATTCTTTACATTAATGCAGCAGCAGCCATCTCACCTACAAGGCTCTTACAGTGAGCTACAGGGGATCAGTTAGGGATATTGCAGACATCAGCCTTCTATATCCTATACCAGTTCCTTGACATCGGGTCTATATCATTTTGTGAACAAACTAAAAATAAAATACCTCTTTGTCGAACTTTATCCATCAAAACTTAATCCATCGAATGATCATTTCAGCGAAGTTTTTCCCAGGGAGAAAAACAAGTTGCCCATTATCAAGAGTTTGCCCTTTTCTCCACTGTAGTGCAATCTAAGAATCATTATATTTAGTTAGGGGTAGTGTGGGGGGCACAGCCTTTGACCTGGGTGGGTTTTAAATTATGCATTTTTTTGTGATGGTCAGTAGGTTGGCTGAGCAATTTTTTTTCCCTGGGAAAAACTTCACTGAAATGATTATTGGATGGATCAAGTTTTGATGGATAAAGGTTGACAAAGAGGTATTTGATTTTTAGTTTGTTGGACAAAATGATATAGACCCCTTGATGTCATGCCACAATACATGGAGGGAATATCTGATTCCCCAGGACTGCATAGGAGACAACCAATGTTATCTAGGCATTTTACAGCATAGCCTGATCCTCTGATGTGCTGGGAGCCTTAGATTTCACAATTTTTACCATCAAGATCCTACCAGAGCCACAGGGAATGAGGTGCGTCAACAGCAAGGGCATCCACTCCTTGAACTGCCACATGAACATTTTATATAATGTACTCATATGTCTCCTAGACAGTTCACATGATTCACACATATGGTACATGTCTGACCTGTAGCAGTAGTTCATGCAGGAAGACTTCTCACAGGATCATCTAGCTGGTAGGTGCACATACAGGTAATTTACACAGGGTGTTATACACAGTTGCCATGCATGTAGGTAACAGTTCACATATAATGGCATGACTGTTGTGTGTTGCAGGGGATACTAGATATACCTTGGAGCCATGGATGATGGTCCCTATCCGCAACCCCCAGACCTTGCTGAAAAAGAGAATGTTATGGAGCATGTGTTCAGACAACACATACTGTGTTTTCACTGTCTTGACATGTCAAGCCAGGTTTTATAATATGCACCTGAGACTTGCAGCAAAATCATCTCATCATGTACCAAGTTGTATAATATGGTACTGCAGAAGCAGCTAGTGCAGCAGAGGATCATCCTAGCAGGTCATGTACAGTAGAAGGACAACAGAGTGTAGAATCTAGGATGACCAGGTAGCAGCAATGCAGAGGTGGGCGCAATACACTGTGGAATTCATAAAGAGATGGCGTCTGTTCCGCAACTAAGAGCCAGGATCCAGACAACACAGAATAAAAGGATGCATGCATTATCACACCCAGGTGTTGTAAGACAGTGCATGGACTGGCCATGCTATGCATAAGATATAACCATACCTACACAGAGAGGGCAGGTCACAGTCATCACTACTTGCAAAAATATTGAAGACCGCAGTAACATATGACAGCAATACTATACTATGCAGTGGTGACATGGGAGGAAGAAAGGAAAGCATAGAAATCCATGATTATATATGTGTATGCACCTTGACAGGGTGTACCACGTTAGGAATGCCCAGAGCATCGATGTCCATGACCTGGATTATAGACATAAAAAGGCATGGCACTCCCTATGCTTACAGGGGATACTGAAATGACAGACCT
The DNA here is from genome assembly GCF_019279795.1 of Protopterus annectens. Lineage (NCBI taxonomy): Eukaryota > Metazoa > Chordata > Ceratodontiformes > Protopteridae > Protopterus > Protopterus annectens. The sequence goes on along the minus strand of NC_056731.1, from coordinate 41,572,927 downwards.
GTGGAGCCATTCAAGAGCAGCCTCGAGAGGAGTCCCAGGTGTTCAGCCCAATAAGAGTGGGTGCCCAGCCACCTTATATCTGGACCATCCCACAGCCATGCACTACATGGCCTACAGAGGCACATTGGAGGGCAGTTACCATGTGCCTTATCAAAGCATCCATGTAAGCACAATTTGCTGCCAGTGAGTTGAGTAACATCATCTGCTTCCTGTCTCTGTACTCCATGTCACTGTGTAGATGTTGCTCATTGTCACGCAAAACATGAAGCACATTCATCATCTCCACAATACTGCTGGGAGAAGTTGTTTGTTCCTGGATCATTGATCTGACATATGCTGATTTGTGCAAAGGTCTGTACCCTGATTAGGAACAGACCTGGAGTCATGGCAGTGCTGTGAATTCCTCATACCTCTATCCCATGGTATATATGTCCACATCAAAGGCAGTGTGAATTTCAGATGCTGTCTGGGTTGGGGACGAGCACACAGTTACAAGATGTCTGCCATACACCACTGAGGTAGCTGGGTCAGCCTGTACCTCCACAATAGCCACTGAACTGGGGGATGTGAATGTGTCCTCCCACAGTAGTGTTGCAGATAGTGCCACAGTGTCATCAGATTATGTTATGTGCACAGGTGACATGCATAGGCATGTACTGTCATGTTATGTTGCTCCATTCATCAGTAGAGCACATTATATCATTGGCATCACTCATAGATATGTCTAAACCTCTCCTTTGGCATACATAATAGTAGACAACATTATATGCACATACCATATGGAGACTTACATAACTTGATGTGCAGGTTGTGGCAGTTGCAGCCCAGAGGTACCTGAAAGTATAGATACATAGAAAGTCCTTGGTGAATTAGCTGAGTCACACATACAGTGCACTGTACCCTAAAGATGTGTACTTTAGTACTAACGTTGTATATCTCTTACTGACACTAGGGTGGCCATTATCAGGGCAACTCCAATATCCAGTCCAATCTCCTCCATGGTCCAAGCTAACTTCAAAGACAGGGACAGCAGGAGCTCCAATATCTATGTCAATTATTTCTGTTGATGGCACACCTCCTGTGGTGGACATATGCTTGGCAACGAACCTGTAGCTTGTCCTTTGCATGAGCTATCACATTGATTACCTTTTGCTGCAATTGTTACAAAGACCTATTACAGCTGTCCACAGCTATAGCACACGTTCCTTATCCATCTTGTCCATAGCACATTTTATCTAGGACGTAAATGCCTTGCATGTGTGTGTGTGTGTGTGTGTGTGTGTGTGTGTGTGTGTGGTGTATGCATGTGTGTAGGACCTGCAATGATACCTCTGTTTCCTTGGTTGTGAAAATTTGCAGCTGTTACCACACTCTAAGGCCCATGGCAGCCCTTCTTACCTCTGGGTGTTATTGTCAGTCAGTGGATGTGTCAGTCAGTTGTAGAGCTCATCTACTTATGGCTTCTGCCCCCTTCCTTTCATTTTGCAACTGGTTAGCAGACCCTTGCAGTTCTCTGTACATATCTACATGTACACACTGCAGCAATTGGCATGGCCTCCCTGTATCCATTCCTGTTTATACTTATTCACTCTGTATATTGCTTTACACACCCTGTTATATCACCTCCCCTTTACAGTTTGTTGTCATGTTTCACCTTATATCCAGGGGTCATCATGTCCTTTGTGGCATATCAGTCATTTTGTGCCAGATGAGAATGGTCTGCCCTTACTACAGATGGACATAAGAATGCCATGCAATTGTGCTGCATTCCTACTCACACATTCACCATGGTATCTGTGACACTGTTACTGCCATCCACCACAAGTCCAGGTAACAGTGCTAAGGTACATAATCAGGTAGATTTTCTTCCTTCACTATTGTAACTCCAATTCCACAGAGTTACTTTGTAAAGTCCTGTACTCCACAATTTTTTCTTGGTAAGCGCTCTTCCACAAGATGGTACCCATGATTTATATCATGGTAATTAGTGCCACTTGGTGGGGTAGTTATGCTAATGAGGCAATTTAGTGTCACTGCCTCTGAAATGCAGCCATAACACAATGCACTGTCTACACTGATCAGTACTAGCTATGTTTGGTACAATGCTGGAGAAGCATATATCCAGTATGCTCATGTATAAAACCTGTGCAGACCCATAATGAGGTTGTTCTGCACTATGGATATTTGGTGTTGTCCCATTACTGTGTGTGATAAATGGTGAGCTAAAAGATAGTGCTTCACCTTCCTATTGGTAAACCCACAAACATCATTAATAATTCAGATTTTTAACATATTACATGCTGACATATGATGGTATCAAATCCTATACAAATACATTTACAATTAATTTTTGAATATGACATTGACTGAAACTAGTTTTCATTTGCCTGTCATTGAAGCTTAGTTAACTGCTGCACCTCATGGGCTTATAAAAGTGTGGCATTATGAAGAGTGTGGATGGGCTGTGATGGTCACGGACAGGCTGTGGTATTGAGCAGGTGCCAGAGCTGAGGTTGGGAGTAAACTACATACTCATGTAGCAATTTGGATTTTCTGTGTTTTAGTGGACAGCAATATTATGCCATGAATGTATACATTTTTATAGTTGCAACCAGTGCAATTAGAACTGCAACTGTCATTAATAAAATGTGACACAGGTGCAAATCGACAACCCAGATGAGATGCATACACATCCATTGCCAGTGCATGCACTGTAGGTTAGAGGCATAAATGAAAGCACTGGCAAGATGACTGACATAAGAGACTATTAACTCAGAAGCACAGGATAACAAACTTGTATTCAGTTTGATGGGTGTTGGTTCTACTGTAACTCACAGAGTTATAATTCAGCGAGGAACCAACTCATTGGGTACTACTGGCTGGGAACTCAACATGATGCAAAAATTGAATGTAAGCATTTTTTACAGAGGTCAAGCTCCACTGTACCATCCATGTGGTGGACAAGCCCCGTCCACCCTACAAAAAATATATACCAGTTCCACAGCTGCACAAACATAAAGAAATGAGAACTCTCCCTAAAGAATCACTACTAGTCCAAATCTGAAAAGTATACCATCAGTAATTTCACATGGAAAACAGTCATCAAGAAGCTCAGCTATGCCAAGTTATGCTCAAAGCGTTGGTTCCTTGTCCAGTTTGAACTCGTTTAACAGTAGAGAAGCCAGGTAGGTGAGGGTCATGAGAAGCTTCAGTTGCAGACAGATGTATATATTTATGGAATGGGTCTAGAAGATTCATGCAGAGGATTTTGTAAGATATGTTTAAGTTTTACTTAAAAACTCTACCATAAAAAAATCATTCCAAGGCAAAGAAATCCTTGGACATCCTATGCACTGCTCTTCTCAAACATGGATTCTGCTTTACTTTCCCTACAAATCATCAGAAGGCACCAAATAAAAGAACATATAACAGAATTCCCATAATTCTTAAACATACTGAATGGAAAAAGAATATGCATAAAACAATAGAGGTAATGAAGTATAATTGCGAAATCTAGGGAAACCACAGCCAACACAACCCCAAATAAAAGAAATATGCTCTGGATGCCCATCTTTTCACTATCAAAACAAAATCAACAGGAGTGTTAACTCTTTGCTACCCACTCCCACAGAAAATAGTCCTTCATTCATTTTTTTTGAAAAAAACATAAAAAAACTGCAGCAACTGTAAAACGAACACTCCCATTTTACCCAATCCAGCCTACCTTCCCCACCCAATTCAGTTTCTTTTGTCAAGTCTTACTATGTCCTGGGGTGCCTAATCCACAGTGCAGACATGTCCTTCCACTTTACTTTTTACCTCTGCCACACCCATCCTTCTCACTCCAGTTCTAAAAGACATCCAAGTTATGACTGACCTCAGATTTCCTCAAACATAGTCAGGGCGTTATCCTGCTGTGCCTCTGCAAATGGCTAGAATAATTCTACGGTTTGAAGACAGTATGGCACCAAAATATTAGTGCAATATACAAATTCTAGATCAATACCAAGAAAAGTCCAAATATTACTTATAATATTATTTTATTTGGGCATGTTTAGCATTGATTGTACAACCCTTAGGCATCTTCAGAAAGCTAAGTAAGCAGATTATAGCTGGAATAGACGGCCCTAATTGACACCTAAGGCGAATCAACTCATGAAAAAAATACACACTTACATGGATGGTTTAACATTTACCCAAATTATTCTCTTGGAACAGTTTCATCTCTGTATGTTGCTAAGCCATACCTGTTCCAATATCACAGACTTTAAATCTTCAGTTTCCATTGTCTGATTTCAGACGACTGTATAACGCACTTGGCTGTCATTTTTGTTTTTTGTTAGGAGAGTATGCAGTGATGAATGTTTTCAAAGCTAAATTGTTTCATCCTTGTAACATGCCTTGAATATGTAAGTTGCTAAACATATAATATCTGAAGTATTAAAGTCAACCAGCTGTCATGAAATGAGTCAGGCACAAGTATTCTATACAAGAATTACTTTATAAACATCACATTCACTTTTGGATTCTATTACTGATTTTGAGTTAACATTTCCTTAAAAAATTATTCCAATCATACACTACCTTTTCTGTGAAATAATACTTCATTGCATCCTTCCCGTGTGCCCACACTGTATTTTGCAAATTCTGTCATCTTTTCTCCTGCAGTTATCTTTTCTTGATGAGGTCTGTAGAACTCCTCACTAGGCTGAATATGGGTCATATCATTTTTTTTTTTCATGAAAGATGAAAAAAAACCTCTGAATTTAACTGGTGATGCCTGTTCACATGCCTGAATTTTGTCAGCCATCATTGCTGCTCTGTACCATTATCAATTTGCCTTTAACTCATTAAATGTGATTATTATCAGGTTATTTTCTTTGTTTACTGTGAGCTCTAGTTTTTTTTCTGTTTTGTACTCTTTTCTTAGCTTTAGTTCTTCACTTACATTATTTAAAATTTTAGGTGATCCGTTTTGCCATGCCAAGTATCATTATCCTTTCGGTGACTTCCTGTTTATGAACACTAATGTCTGACTGTTATCAGTAAAAAAACATCCCTTCAAACTTTTACAGTGTCATTTATAACCTCAAAGGAAAGGACTGACCCCAGCAGTGAACTCTGTGCTACCCTGTCCATCACTGTCCTTTCATTTGCATGGAGTCCATTTACTATACTCCCTCATGTTCTTGTGCATAGTTGATTTATCTCCAGTATCATTACAGTATCCAGTCTAAATCTTTTAACATTATTCACTAGCATATTGTATGAAACAATGTTAAATATCCTGGTAATATCCAAGTAAATTATGTGCTAGATTCCAGAATGCTAGTGAAGTATTGTTGAGGCCACCTAATGGATATAGCATAATACCAGGCAGTAAATATGTCAGAATATGTAAAACGATGAGCAACCTGCAGTCTGATTTTTTTAGTTCTGCTGAACTGTGTAACAGCAGCTACATCTACAAAGCTCAATAAGAATATATGTTCAGTGAAAGATTGCAAAATAAGCAGACATCACAGAGGTGGGACATAGCAGCAAAGGGCAAAACATGCACCTAGAACAAGGATGATTATCTTGTCCAAGTTAGTAATATAGCACCACAGAACCCGAGTAAGCATAGCAATCCCAAAATGCAAACATAAATCTGGCTAAAAAGAAACATACTAATTTATATGGCTCTAGGAAGGCTAACAACCTGTGGAGTGGCCAAGTACAGGTGTCGGGGACACACTGTGCAGGGAATGGCCACCACCAGAAAGTGAGGTGGTGAAAAAGTAGAAGTGGGGTGAGTTAGCAAGCAGAAGAACACACAAATAAAGGTGCCAGAATAGAACAGACATTTTTTGGGGGGGGTCCTCACTTCATTTTTTAAAGAACAAGCATGTGTTTAGAAAGTCAGTGAACAAAGGGGAATTATACATGCATGACAGCTAAGGAAGCCATATCAAATGCACTGTACAAAAGCAGCAGGCATGGTTAACATACAAACACCTGATAGGTGCAAATTAGGAGAGGATGGGAAAGGAAACAAGAGACGGGATATGACATAGGAAGAGTACATGTGCATTGAATGTGCATATGTATAACTCATCAGTGATATCTATATGTCATACATGAAGGTAGTAGTTGCCATGACCAGAGGGTGACAGTTGTATGCCTGTCCCCACATCTCATGTACAATGATGCACTTAAAAACTATAAAACATACAAGGACTGCTCATAACATATACACATCTACCAAACATGTCCTAGCACATGTAGTGCATTGTATGTAGTTGTGTTCACTCCCATGACACATGTAGTGTGTGTAGTACATAGCTGTGTTAGGTCCCATGAATAAATGTTAGGTGCAGCCTTAGATGACCTCCCTCTCACCCCAGCCATGCAAACACAGGTATGCAAGGTCAAAGTGTAATGATGTGTGCCATGTGCAGTATACAGCTGTCTAGACCAACAGTAGGAGAAGTGACCTACAAGAATACAGCTGCCATCCCTTCATGCATGTAAATGTTACTATAGGAACTTGTGCAGCACAGAGTAGTGCAAGTATATAACAGTCAATGTTCCAGGGAGCCATAGCATCCCCCTAATATTATCACGTAGCATACATAACCAGTGCACAGTGCTTTGGGGAAGAGATGAAGAGCCAGCTGGTGGCATAAAACAGGCATCAGAGCACCACTATAATTTATTTATTTATTTATCCTTTGCTGACCAAGTTAGTTGCCTTAGGCTTGTGGCCTCACTTCAGGGGGAGACTCATGATAGTATTTATATTACTAGGAGAAATTTGGCCAGGACATCAGGGAACTTTCTATTTTCTTTTTGATAGGTGCTGTGGGATCTTTTCCATCCACCTGAGGTACCACCAACTCAAGTGGATGGGGCTTTGGTTTAACATGTCATCTAAAGGATGAGAAAACATGCAGAGATCTAATGCTGGCATGTGCAACTGGCTCACATTAATTGAAATTGCATTGAAACTCACATTCATTTAAAGTACATGGAATCTCACATTCACTGAAAATGAACCTGGTCAGCGGCAGATTAAGTGTACCTTGGTCCCTGGGCTGTTTTCAAACCATGGGCCCCCTCCATACATTTTTAAGACCATACATAAATGCATGTGTTATTTGATTCAACATCCTGATTTAATGTATTTCTTGTTAAATCTTGCAACATTTGTTAGAGTGCATTTTAAATTTGTTTTTTTTTCATTAAGCTGTGAAATAAAACATATAAATCAATGACAAAAGTACCCATTTCAGAACATTTCAACCAACTTTAATGACTTACTGTAACCAAAGGGTCACGTCTTTCAACTGTCTAGACTTTTGCAGAATGTGCAGATTTTTGCCTCATATTTTTGGCCTTTTCCTTATGAAGTCACTAAATAATGCCAGACATCTGAGTTTGCGACTTCATACCCTTCAGAAAATTCATGATAAAACAAGGCCTGTTATTCTATAAATTTTCTAAGTTTATAAGATCAATATTTAAAAATCAGCCCTATTTCTGGGCCTTTGTACCCTATCATTTTTGGCCTTGTCTAGATTTCTTGCATGGAGAAACATGGGTCTGGAAGTTGGCATAGAGGATTAAGGCCTTTGTTTCCTATAGCCAAGGTACATGGTTTGAGCCCCAGTATGTTTGCACATTAATTAACCAACCAGCCCTCTCTAACTGAGGCATATACCTGCAAGTTCTTTATGGATGTAATCAATAAGACACGTGTAGTTCAGAAATCAAATTTCACATGCTGTTGCTATCATATGCTGCATTTGTGTCTTAAAGCAGATGCACACAGAACTACACTGAGAGTAAGATGTACGGTCACAGAGAAAAGGTGGGAAAACTCTTACTTTTTTAAATTAAATTAATGTTGCGGCTGGTGGATGCCACCCCCCCCCCCAGCCAGTGGGCCCTAGGCAGTTGCCTAGGTTGTATACTGTTGGATTTGACTCTGATCAATGCCATCACATACAGGAAAATCCTCCCATGGTGTTTAGCATAGCAGGTATTATGTCCCAAAACAAAATGCATGTTTCACGGTTATGATAAGCTATGCCCCATCTCTATGCATCAGAGACCTTTCAAGGATAACTACACAGGTAAAGTTGGAATACCTAGGTAAAGACAGCAATGCAATAAAAGTTACCCTCATCCACAAGCATAAATGCATTAGCAGCTTGATGCCACTCCATGGCATAGAGAGATAACAGCCTGACTAGGTTGCAGATGAACTGATTTTGAACAGAAGCTTGCAGGGGAGGATGAGACACAAACTTCCTTTGGGGAGGGAGACAGCTTTGGCTCATCACATGGGTAACCCCTAGTGGGAGTGCTATGTTCCTACCCTGTGGCACTTGAGCCTTGCAAACCCATTTTGCTATGTGCAGACCACACAGTGAGCTGTGGGTGCCCCTCAAGCTATAGCAGAGCTCAAAGGAGCTGCCATGGTGGAGGGGGCGATGCTGTACCAGGGGAAGTGTATGCTGACCCCATGGGACCAGCAAAGCTAGCCTCTGCCTTCCTCCTGACTCTCTCCACAAGCAGATGAGCTCATTCTGGTTTCCTGGACAGGAATGAATGGGCTGGAGTGCTCTCATTTGTCCAAGAGTCCTTGGCTTCCTTAACCATGGAATGAATGGACTGATTGGGTCTACTTAAAGGAGACATTGGACTTGGTCTTGTGGGGGGAAAAAGAGAGAAATAAAAGTATTAGTAGCTAACATAATCATGCCAGACTTCAAAGCTAGGTGCAGTGATATAGCCATATGCCTCTCTGTAGCAGACGTGAAAGAAAAAAGTAATGTGTTTGTCTAGGGAATACAACCTAAACATTGCAGGGCAACATGGTCTAGAGATTGCACAGGTGTAGACAGCAGAAGCACAACCAATAATCACTACACTTAAGTGATACAAGTATACATCTAACTATCACATACACAAATAGCAAACTGGCCTGAAAATAGGTTCTAGGATTATAGTTTATCTGTCAACGTTTTAACATACTCCCTTCAAGAAAAACATTTGCCATACCTACTTTGTAGTTCCTATGCAGACATTACATACTAAGAGTCCCTATGAGGAACGTTGACTTCTGACAGCCTGAAGAAACTTATTCCATAGTCTCAGAAAGCATTGTTTAATGTATCTACCATTTTTCTGTATATGAGTTTTGTTCTTAGCACTGGGTTCCCTGATCTATGGTTAACACACCCAGTGGTGTGCTACAGGCATACACTTTCATATAAAACCAGAATTCCTTACAGACGCAGCAGAAGTTTCCTTTTACTAGCCTGCAAGAAACAGAATATAATGACATCCTGAAGCCTTTGCCAACAATGCAGATTTCCCAACCCTGTAATTTTGCTAGTAAGAACTCATTTATTGTATCTTTTCAAATACCTTCATGTAACTTGTTTGAAGGCTACAAAATGCAACAATGTATCCAGTAATTGGCTAGGCCATTGAGATACAACATACTGCAGTGCTTTCCCTGCAGTGACAAGCATGGAGTTTAGAATCACATGGGCTACAGAAAACACTTTTCTGACTTTGGTGGATGCAAACTGCTCGAAGTTAAAACTGCTGTCTGCTACTGCCCTTGCAATTTAAATGATGACATCATTGTTTATAATTTGATGATTTGTTTTGTAATCATAATTTATGTCATTTCCCCCCACTTTTCTTGATACCAGTGACATGCTGGCATTTATTTACTGACATAGTAGATTGCATTAGTTTTGTACCAGATGTATGTTTTCTGTATTCTAACTCAGAGAATGCTGGCATCTTTTCTGAAATAATTATGTCACCAGGTTTGGAATCATCAGCATAATTAGCTACCCATAGTTCATTTCCCATGTTTATATCTGAGAGGAATAGTTTAAAAAGCATAGGTCCTGGTATGTTACTCTGGGACACCTCTGGCAACCCCTGTCAGGATAGACAGGTAAACCCAAAACAATGTGATTTTTGGAATTCCCAGGCAGTTTTCTGTCCAAGTACTAACAAGACCTGACCCTGATTAACTTCTAAGATTCGACAAGATCAGGAGTATTCAGGGTGGTAGAGCCACAGGGAAGTCATACCATTACACCTTAGCAGCACAGGCATATTATCCCTCATAATTGTATGGAATCAAATTAGCAAAGTATACAGAGGTACATATTTTACAAAACTGAATAAAGTATACAGACACGCAAGGTAAACGCATATATCCAGAAATAAAAGGTAATGCACTATAAATTAATGGTATAAGATGGTAAAGCAATGTTAAAGAACATTGCAGTCACTGAAATCAGGCAGTGGCTCCCAAGCAACCTGCTCCTGCAGGTGCTGTAGGTGTTCAAGTCTCCTCCAGCTGAGGTTGTCGAACCCATGACTCAACTGCATCAAATCCACTGGATCCCTGCCCACAGGTAGAGGTCAGTGATCAGATGCATTCAAGTATAATTTCAAAGAAATGGACCCCTGCAAGATCCAAACAACATTATCAAAATTTCCTACTCACATCACAATGGGTGTCCATGAATTACCATATGTCATAAGACACAGAGCAAGGTCTCTGATGTATAAATATCCTCAGACTGTCCAGCTCAGCAAACAAGCCTTACCACAAAAGTGATTAATAAAATTATATAGCTATAGTACCTGTTATAACTGGACATACCGCCAAGTACAACATATCTAATTCACATTAAGCTCCAAGCATGTCAATTTCAGTACCTCTGTGAGTCACTGCAGAGTATTACATCTGTCAACTATGAGCACTGCAGTGTGCTACGCTGAAAAGCTAAGCTGTCCTAAACTTCAATGATACGTTTCCATGGCATTCTTTGTAAATGAGACTCATTAATAATGAAATATATAAAGGTACCTGTAAATAAATGCATGCCCAATAGCACAACAGTTTTGGTAAAATTACATTGCACGCTTTATGATTTTTAAAGTTTAGTGTTTTGACCTGAAATTTTGCTGTATAAGATATGAATGTCAGTAATGTACCTGTTTCTTATAGATTCATAGGTGGTTACAGGACTATTGACCTGAAGGCCTTTATAAGCCTAGCTGTGTGTGCCCAATAGAATACTAGAGAAACCCAATATAAAATATCTTGCCTAAACTCGAGATCTTAGTTAGCAATGACTGCCCATAGGAGGGTCATAGGTGAAATCCCCTGCAGTAATTTATGGTTTCCCATCCAATCATCCAGGCTACACTTAAACAGGATCATAGAGGGGTTTTGTTTGATGTGAACTGGTAGCCTATTCCAGAGGCGTAGCAACCTCTGAGAGACATATCTGTCTTACCTGCAGGTCATATTTATGACACAGGCCAGGTTTCTGTCCTTGGAGCAGGTGACCCTTGTCTCATTTGGCTTGTGGATGTGCAGCATTTCCATTAGGTTTGGATCTGAGATTGCTCTGTAGGCCAGGCAGAAGTCTACTCTAATAGGCTGTATGCTACTGAGTACAGTGACAGTGACTTCAGTCTGTCAGTATATGGCATGTGCTGTAGAACCTGAATTTTGTTGGTTAGAAATCTCTGAGGTCTCTCAAGTTGCTGCAGGTGCCTGGTAAGATACATACCAAAGGGAGCATCATACTCAATTATTGGCCTGATAAGGGATAAGTACAGGGGTGTTATGACCTTTTTCACTCTTGAGGCAATGCCTTTGCTAATGAGGTGTGTGACGTAGAATGCCTTCCTTACCACAGTAGCCAGATGGTGGTCAAAGTTTAGGCTACAGTCAACTTGAGTTACCAAGTTTCTCACTACTGAGTTGTTCCTTAGGGTATTATTATTACATGATAGTCTGCAGCGATATTGTTTTTTAAAAAAGGGGATGATAATGCTTTTTTTTGCATTGAGTTTGAGTCCATGGCTTTGGCACTAATAATTGGTTTGTGTAAGTCCCTCTTAAAGTATATTGACATTGTTTGGGGGTTCAGTGATTGCACCTAATTTGCAATTGTCAGCAAACTTAGTCAGCCACAGACCCTCTGTTTTGGCCTGAACTTCTGAGAAGTATATTCCAAACAATAGGGAGCCCAGCACTGACCCCTGTGGAACCCCACTGGTGACAGGTCTGCTGGTTGAGTGTGATCTGTTGGTAAGTCAGTTAACAACCAACTTGACGACATAAGAGTTGATAGTCAATCTTTTTAATTTCTCCATATCTTTTGGGTTTCTAATACCATGAGGGGAATGGACCCCATGCCTAAGTCAAAGTATGATTAATGCTCATGAAATTAGTATTGTTTCAATCTTTGATGTCAGCCAGACGTACTCTTCACAACACCTGTAATGTGCCCAAAAATGACTCCTTCTGCAGTTCGTATGGAGTTACATGCATCGGTAACATATCTAAATATGATTGTAGATTATTTTTTATAAGACCTGTTGCACCTACTACTATTGGAACTGTCAGGGTATCTTTCTTCCACATTGCTCTCGTTTCTGCCTGCAAATACTTATATTTTATGGCTTTGTCTCTCTCTATGGAAGACACTATAGTCACGGGGTGTAGCGATTTTAATGATCAAATGCTTCTTTTGTCTTCCTTTCATGGATCACTATATCTGTTTTTCTCTCATCTGTTTTTGAACAGTTGGTAATGGGTGATCCCATGTGATGTAGACTTCATAATTTTCTATGATGCTTTGTGGCTCATGTTTCCAGTGTTTTTCAGCTACTTCAGTATTATAATGTTTGCACAATCCCCAGTACAGCAGTCTTGCCACATTATTATGCCTTTCAGTATACAGTTCTTCTCCCATTAGTATGTCACAGTCAGCAACAAGGTGTGTAAGTGTTTCCAATTCTGTTTGACAAAACCTACATTTGTCTGTTTCTCCCACATGTTCAATGGACTTTGTAAACCAACGTGTACGTAGTCCACTATCTTGGGCCCCAATATTAAACTTTCATTCTTTTGTTTAAAGTTGCCTCTCCTTAACCATTCCTGCTTTAAGTCCTGATCTACATGAGATTGTTCCAGGAGTTTTTTATACTTGCAACTATATTTATGCATTTTCCACATTTCTTGCCTTCTCATCTGATCATTAACCTTATATTCTTTCTTTTGTTTTTTGGCACATTCATTTGCTGCCTGATTTTTATCTACTTCTGGTTTAATTTCCATTCCCACTTGACTTGATGCCAATATGGTTATGCTAGACTAAGAAAGGAAGTCATCTTAGATTTATTCTCCTCATGTTTCAAAGCTTTACTATGTTTGGGTCTTGTGAGGTCAGCAGACATGTATGAAGTCCCATGATTGCAGATCTATACATGTAATCAGTTTCAAGGAGGCCCATGGCTTCTTCGAAATGGGAATATATAATCTTGGTATGCACTGATTTTTATAAATCATTTGATGAGCATGAAGTATCCTTCTTGTTTTCCTATCTAATCTATCCAACACCTTTTGGGGCCAATCAAACACTCCAAAACAGGAACAGGAAGAGCAAACTGGTTTATAGCTTGAGCTTTGTTCCTAGATGTCAATGCTGTTTTCAGGATTAATTTAAGTCTTCTAAAATATTCCTTACTGAGTTTTTTCACATTTGTTCATGTTCCTACATCAATTCCCAAATATTTATAGACTCCTGCTTGCGCAAATTCTTTTATATCACATTTTTGCCCCAAACCGATGTTTTCTTGGTGCTGCAGCTTTCCTGCTTTAAAGGTTGCTTTTGCACATTTATCAACTCCAAATGACATTCTTATATCATCTGAAAATGTTTTGACTACTTGCAGTTGTGCTTTCAGTTCCTTATCTGATGAGCTATACAGTTTTAAATCATCAACAAAGAGAAGATGAAAAGTCTTTACACTTTTTTTGCTTTCCGGGAGCCAAATTATAATCATAATCTAACCTGTTAAGCAGACAGCTTAATGGGTTAAGGGCAAGGCAAAAGAGTAGCGGTGACAGACAGTCACCCTGGAATATCCCCCTTTGGATTTTTATCCCTGGAATAGTAATTTGTTCTTTATCATGGCTTAACTGCAAAGTGGTTTGCCTCTGTTTCATGGTCACTGTGATGTAATTTATCAGTGTAGGGTGTATCTTATATAAGCACTCTTTTATCCATGAATGTGGGATACTGTCAAATGTTTTTTTGTAGTTTCTCCATGCCATACTTATACTCTTCCCCTTTATACAGTTTTCCACTAAGACTTTAACAACAAATTATCGTTTTCTCCATATGATTTTCTTTTATTACCCTTTTGTTCTATTGCTTTAATTGAGTTTTCTTCTAAATGTCTATAAACTCTATCAGCATCAGTTCTAGTGTATAGTTTATACCTCGTTGGAAGGCATGTTATTGGTCTATAGATTTTAGGCTAGCTTGTAGGTTCACTCTTAAATAGGAGCATTGTTTTTCCTGTTGTTAGCCAGGCTGGTATCTGTTCAGGGTGTGCATATAAATAGATCTTATTCACGGCTAAATCTTCGTGCAAAGATGTTAATACTTTTATCCAGAAATTAGGCACTGCATCTGGGCCTGGGGTTTTTCAATTAGAGGCTTTTCTTAACTTTGTTTCAATCTCTTTGGCTGATACTTTATCCCATTTCCTATCATGTACATTTGAACTTGTTTTTCTTTCTTTTACTTCTTCTATACATTTAGCATCTTTGTTATGTTCCACAGGATCTTCGTAAATATTTCTCCAAAATGTATATACTTCTTTTTTGGGTGGTCTTTCAATTTTGTTTACTCTGTTTCCTAATTCTCTATAAAACTTTTTTGGGTCATCAATAAATTGCTTGTTTGGTACTTTTCTTTTATATTTATCTCTGTATCTTCTAAGTTTTTCTGCCTGTTCTGATATTTTTAATTTATTATATGCAATAGTGCATGATAAATCCTGATCCGTTATAATACAGTGCATTGTTTTTATCACGTCTATCTTTCTGAGTACTTTTGTTGATGTGTTCCCTCTTCTATACTCTTCTAACAGTGACACTTCTTGTCTTAATTGCTTTATAACTTTCTCTATTTGATACTTCCATTATGACATTTGATTTTTCCCCATCCGTTCCCTTACTACCGTGTGTTCTTGTGGTAGGACTTTATCTGTTATTAACTTGGCTGCACAGTAATGTATCCTATTTACTTCTGTTATATTGCATGAATCTATATGGACAGTCCTAATTACAGTGTTCATTTGTTTTATCAAACTTCTAACTTTTTGGGTTTTATTGACCTTCTGGAGTCTATTTCTTTCATTGATTTTAATATGTCTATCCATCTCTATTAAATCAAATAGCTCTTCTCTTAGATCATTGCCTTCTAAATTGAGGGCACAGTCTTTGTTCACCATTTCCTGTGGGCATTCTATAGAAAGTTCCAGAGCTTCTTCCTGTGCCACGCTGTCTTCAGTTTCACCCTGTATCATTCATTGCTCTTTCATATGGGAACTCAATGGCCTATCACTCCACGGCATTGACTGTGTCAGAGTTGCCACAGTTTCTTGTTCTTTCCCTTGCTGTATAGCTTCAACTGAACCTTTCTAGTGGTTTCCTGTGGTAGGCTCCAAAGTATCTTCATATGTCAACTGATTAGATGCTTCCTGCTCCTTAATTTGGGTGTCCATTGCTCTATCCTGTTGTGTTATTTGAGTTAAATTTTCTACACTAAATCCTTCACTTTGCAGGTAATCCATATCCTTAGTTTCTATTTCTTTAACTTCTTGATTTGTTTTCGTAATTTTTGTATTGTAAAATTTTCCATATCTGGATGTCTTTGCCGGTATTTCTCTTCAAATATGTTTGGGGGCTGCTCTTTTTCCATTGATTAGTTTTACTTTCTGCTTTGCATAGATATTGCACTGTATTAAATCTCTTTTTTCCCACGCCCGTATTTCTTCTTCAGATGTCTCCTGCTCCTCTTCTTTCTCTTTACTTTGGGGACTAGTTGTTCCATCATGCTGTGATGGGTCCTGTGCTACACTTTCTACACTGAATCCTTCACTTTTCAAATATTCCATAACCTCAACTTCTATTTTTTTAACTTTTACTTGACTAATCTTCTGTTCTACATTCCCTCTTTGTGATCTTATTTTTTTTTTAATTGTGAAATTTTGCATATCTGGATGCCTATAGTTCTCTTCGAATATCTTCGGGGCTGCCTTTTTTGTGTTGATTAATTTGGCTTTCTCCTTTGCATAAATATCGCACCATATCAGATCTCTCTTTCTTTCCCATGTCCATATTTCTTTTTTATGCACTTCAGACATCTCTAAATTTTGTTCTTTAAATTTTCACCCTTCTTCAGTTGTTTTTTTTTTCCCAAATGGCACAAGGTTTCTTGGTGTATATAGTGTTTTTCATGGATCTGTTGTATTAATAAACATACATTTTTATTTGTAGCTTCTAACAGTTTTTCTTGTGGAAGTATTTTTCTTTCCTCTAATTTTTCTCTTAATCTTTCCATATACCTTTTGTCTGGAAATTCTGGGCTTCTTGCATAATAGTAACAATACATAATTTCTTTCTTATCCTCAGTAGTCCACTCTGTCATCTCTATGGCTCTTTTTTGGCCTATCAGTTTTTATGATTCTTGTGGACTGTTACTTCCTTTTACAATAGGGGGCCATTTTCTCTCTCAGCCTGGCCTACCCCATTGTAGGAATATTTCCATGACTTGAGGATTCTACACTGTCATTTTCTCCAGTCCTGGTACCAATGCGCCTACCCGGATTGGGCACTGTTTTATCCTGGGACTTGTGCTCCCAGCTATCTTCTTTATTTTGTAACCTACTTCTGTCCATGATATATGCTATATAAAATACAGTCTATATATCAATGTCATCTTGGTGAGATTTTGTAAAAAACAGGGTCCACCTCATGAAGGTACTCAGCAAAACTTGAGGATGAATTCAATTCAAGCAATACTTCTCTCCTTTTGCTGATTTTATCATCTCTCCATTTGGATATTTAACTGGGAGAGTTTATCAATGATGCCTGAATGTGGGATTGTGTCAAAGGTCTTGACTACATCAAGGTAGGCTGTATGCACAGATATGCCTTTGTCTATGTTTCTGGTGATGTTTTTGAAGAAGTCCACCAGGTTTAACAGGCATGACTTGCCTTTGACAAAATCAAACTGTGTCGGATCAAGGGTTTGGAGATCACCTATATCCTTATTTATAAGGTCCATGGGGATTCATTCCATAGTCCTATGGATAAGGCTGGTTAAGATTATGGTCTGTAGTTCCCAGGTTCTGTTGCTGTACCCCATTTATGAAGGGGGACGATGGTTGCTGTTTTCCATTCAGCAGGGAGAAAAACAGTACTCGGGCTGTGGTTGAAGAGAGTACATAATGTAGTTGCTAACTCATGTTTTAGACCATATAAAATGCAACCTTGGATGCCTTCCTGTCCCATAGAGACTGTGTTTTTGACCTTGGAGAGAGCATTAATGAATTATTCTTTGGAGATGCAAGGTGGGGGAGATGTAGTGGGAATGCTTTGTGGAATGTTTAGATGGGACAGGGTGGTGAAATTTTTGCCAAACCTGTCAGCTAATAGGTTAGTTATTTTCACAGGATCAGTGTGTGTGATGCCATCCACAGCTAGTTCAGCTCACATCTGGGTCCTACCTTTTATGTTATGGATATAGCTGAAGAATGCCTTATGGTTATCCTTAGCTATGGTTGATAAATTTTTTTGAGGTTGCCCTTACAGGATTTTACAAGTTGTCTTATTTGACTGTTCAAGCAGAGAAGAGTGTTCTTCTAGTGCTGGGACCTCTCTTTTTTTATCCTTAGACAGCAACTTCTTCCTCTTGTTGTATAATTTATTAATGCTAGATGTCCACCAGGGATGCTTGTTTTTTCTTGAGGATCTTGTTTTGATCCTATTAGGTACAGCTGTGTCAGTACATTTGTGTGTTTGTACAGGGCATTTGTGTATACCTTAGTATAGTTGTCAATGCCATCTGGGGGAACAGAAGCTTGGAGATTATTTATGCCATCCCTTAGGAGGGTATAATTAACTTTGGTGAAATGTTTTAGCCTGATTTCACCTAAGAGGGGTTTAGGTGTTATAGCTACTTCAAATGTGACTGATTTGTGATCAAATGTAATGTATACTTGTGGCAGTGCAACAGTCACCCATGTTAGTGAGGACCAGGTCGAGATTATTTGAGCCCTTTGTGGGGTTGCATACTATTTGGTCCAGGGCATTAGTGTTAACAAAGTCCAGGAACCTTTGTGCAAGCATGTTGGTACTTGTATAAGTTTTCCAGTCAATGGAGGGATAGTTAAATTCTTCCATGACTAGAGTATTTGGTTGTAATTTGATTGACTCAAGTAGGTCCAAATAAACAGTGTGGGTATCTTGGTTCATTGAAAGGGGTCTATAGCTAATGAAGACTTGAAGGGGGGGTCTTACCCACAGTTAGGTGAACTTGGAGTAACTCCATGGAGTTTTCCTGTCTAACCAGTCTAGAGGTGTATTTATCATTGATGAAGATAGATACTCCTCCTCCTCCTTTGGTTCTCACACATTCATTTTGCGGTCTGAAAGTGTGGGAGGCATTGTAGCTTTGCAAAGCTGGGGTACTCTATGTGTCCCCCCTAAACCACGTTTGACTTGACAGACATCAACATCCTCCAGGGAGAGAAGTGCTTCCAGAGAGTGCAGTTTCTGATTTAAACTCCTAGTGTTTAGTAGCATAAGCTTTTATTTATTTGTGAGTGATATTTTCACGTTGGAAATGTTGTTCTTGAGACTCTGCCTAAAAAAGGCACTATGGGGAGGCAAGTGCCTTAGCCAGTAGCCGAAAGCCTAGAGCAAAGCAGCATAGTCTATCAACTATGTCATCCCAAGCTGACAGGGAATGGATCCCCTTAGAAAGACATCAGAAACTAAGCCAATTGTTGAAGTCAATCATTTTTTGTTTATATTGTGGTATCATCCTAGGTGAGGGTAGAATGCTGCTCAAAACTAAGGACATAGCTGCCTGGGACACACATTCATACAGCACAGTCATGTCTGTCTTCATATAATCCAGTGAGATACATCTCAAGTCATTCACACCAACATGAACTATGATGGAGTCACAATGGTACTTGTTGAAAGACTTGAGTGCTTGTGTGTTTGCCAGATCCTGGCACCTGATAGACAGCTAACCGTAACCTTCTCCTTGTCCAGCCTGATGAGTGGGACATCTGTGTGTCTCACAATGGAGTCACCTATGACTAAAAAGCTTGGTTTAGATGTGCTTTTAGGGACTTATTTGGTGAGACACTGGTGCTTGTGTTTTTATGTGTATTGAGTGCTGTAGGTGGTGTATTAGGTATAGCATATTTCTGTTTGTTAACTCTCTGGTGTTCAGGTAGGTTTCTGGTGAGTACCTCTGCATATGATGGTTTATGTGTTGAGTGTATGGTTTATGTAGGAGGTGTAGTATGTGAACTGACAACCTGTTCAGTGTTGCTGTTCTGTGTGCGAGACAGCAAGAATTCCAGATTCTTAGTACAGATGCATCTCTCACAAATTATACTTGGATGATTTAGGAGTACAGGGTTGTCAGTGTACATGAGGCAGTTGTCATACAGCTTCAGGATACCCATAACAATCAGGCTGGTAGAAGAAATGGAAGGAAACTGACAATCCATAATGCTAGGTTAAATCCTGTTTTCATAGTGTGGAGGAAAAATGGAGGGGTGTGGTATAAATGGGTGCTCTAAACATGGTCTATAATAATGGGATGCTCTATAAAGGGTCTATACTAGCAGGGGTTCTCTAAATGGTATGAGATTATTCTAGATTTGGTGGTTTTTGTGACTGTTTAAAGGCAAAAGGGCAGGTGAGGTGCTCTCTGAGCAGCTAAATGCAATTTAAGGACTTCTCAGCAGGATCACAGGCAGCTATTAAGGCAAAATGTATCTACTGAAGTTTTTACATCTATAATCACCAATGGTTATCCCCACTGCATGGTAGTGCACAATGATGCATGCAGGTGCGCAAAAAGTCAACAGATGAATACAGCAGAGCAGTGGCTGGTTGCCTAAATCTGTGGAGCTGTGTTAAAACAAATGCAAACTCATACAAATGTGGAGCTTATATAGCCACAGTGAGCAAACTGAGTTAAACAATTTAACCAATAAAAGGGCTGAAAACTGAGCCCTGTGCCAGCAACCTTCAATCAGATGAGTCCTAAGTACACTTTACTGCCTCAAGATTACAGGGCCCCCCCTCCAATAAAACACAGCCCTGTTTAGTACTCAGTTTAACAGACAGAGCCAGATTCAGCAGGTCTGAGTCTAGTCTATGCTACAGCAGACAAAATGTGCAACAAATCAGGAATAACAGTTTTAAAAATCAGCAGTATAGCAAAAATACAGTTTAAAAGTGCAAAATACAGTATAAGATTTTACTTATGGTTAGCAGACTGCAACATATATTTTGGATTGCACAGATCTTAACTAAATACAGTTGAGCTTTTCTCCATACACAATCACTGAATTAAGTATTTTCAGCAGCAATAAAAATGAGTTACAATGAAAGCATTTTGTAATGCTATAGTATGCACATCTTAATTTTTGTAAACGAACTGTAACCTAATTCCAGTGGTTCGTGCATGTTGAAGGAAACACTGAAAAGGCAAAAACAGTTATTTTTCAATGGGAAGATGCAAAAATACTTAAATATACACCAGCATTTTCAATACACATGAATATAAAGTGTTTACCATCTTTTCATCATTATAGTCAAGCAGATCATTTATTTCTTTTTAAAGTTCAGGAAAATCTGCTAATCAGAGACTAATGCAAAAAGGTAAATTGCTTTGGATTCCTTCAAAAGCACTTTTAGAAAGCAGTTTAAAAAATGGTCATATAGCCCAGCATAGTTATACTAAATCTACCAATACCTTCTCTGCAAACATAACCTCAGGGAATCAAATCTTAGTAATTATGCAACAGTTTCATAACCTCATTTTAAAATCATTATCCTGATTATAGGATAATAGGGCTGACATTCAAAACTCTCTTGTTAACCTCAGCCTTCATTGTTCTTCAAAGTATTTAATGCAAAAAGTGTACCTGCTGTGCCTGATATCAATAAAGCTTCCTGGTGTCAGACATGCCCATTTGTTTCCCCTTCTTGGATATTCCACAGTGCTGGCAAGAGCTGATTGAGGGAGAAGTCATCATACAGGCAGCTTCAGGGGTGGTATGTCTCCTCATAGGCATCCTGACAATGATAATGTATTTATTATTTACCCCTACCTCCTGGGTTTGGGGGTTGGCAGATGACTCACATCACCATGGGGAGCACAATACCCTCCCCAATGTGCATGCATGATCCCATCAACTTACAGTGAGAGCTGCTACAAAAGATTCTTCATGTCTAAGCACCTACCCCAGGACTACCCCTTGCAGTGCCATCTCTCTTCCAAGGGATTCTGGTACTAGATGGCCAGGGACTGCTTCTCCTTCCCAGGTTGGACATGACCATTCTTTCCTGGCAGCTCTATCAAGCATCCTAGCCGCTAAATGATCTCATATAACTTAGGTCATAATCAGGGCATTCTGTGAGCGCCCCTTCCCCCACCAAAGCATTAAGCTAAAGTTTCTGAAAGAGCCTCCATGTTGCCTTTATTTGATTGGATTGCTCTCTGGCTTTTCTACTATTTCCAGCACAGAGATACCCCATACACTGTTGTGTTTTTTAATCCAAGACTTGGAGAAGTGCGGAACTGAAAAAAAAAAAAGTAAAGAGAAAGAATTAAATTATTTTAATTATTTCAATTCTGCTTAAATATCTGAGTTGCACTTAGTGGCCTGTGTTTTAATAATGCTGTGCACTTTTTAGTTCTGTTCTATCTGTTTGTTTAAATTTGTTCTGGGACCTTAGTCTTGTTTATTATCAGTTGTGGGAAGGCTGATTTTCTGTGTTATTCTGCACTTCTATTTCTGCAAGTAGAATTGCTTGTAAAAGTTGTCCATTTGTATTTTAAACCCTGCTGGCCCATAGTTTTTTAGTTTAATTCACAGTGGTGGCAGAGCTGTGTAATCCTGTGAGATTTTGAGCCTTAGTCATTTATTTTTGCACTTTTCCATGAACAGTGTCACTAGTAAATTTCTGCAAAGTCTGGTGCCTTAAAGAATTGTAGAAGATCAATAGTGAGACAATTGCCTCTGCCCCAGTTTATGCTTCAGCACTTTTATATCCTGCTTATCTTTTACCTTCTTAAAGTTGCATTGTGTGTCTGCCTCATCCCCCACTAATACATAAAGCTAAAGTTTCTGAAAGAGATCCAAAATTGCCTTTATTTGATTGTATGTGTCTTTTGCTAGCCTGGTTGGTTTTCTGCAACCCCCTACCCTTATTGCTGGTGTTGGTTTATAATAAGGCTGTGTCCATGGCCTCCACCCCTTATGATAATCTATGGACTATTAGATAAGCTAGTCATGTGCTCTTCCTGTCTATTGTTTTCCATAAATCCATGATAGTGAGTGCCCACTCAGCAAACTCGCATTGCTGCTGAGTAAGCCTCCTTTACAACATATTGTCTCCTGTCCAGTTTCTAGGAGTTCAGCAAAGCGTGGAGTCCTAGCTTGCATTCCAGTAGTGTTTTACTTGTATCCAGTGCCATCGAGGTGAAGTTACGTTCATTTGATAGCTAAATCGCATGTAAGTTATTTTGAGCAACCACTACGGTTTCCCCTGCTTTTGTGTGTTAATTTCATTGTTTTTTTTTCTGGTAAAAAATGCTCCTCCTTGCACTGTTACTGCTGTAAGACAGTCTTGAAATTGCAATCAGCAAAGTATTTCCTGCTAGTTGATTAAGTGGTTTGTGGTAATATTGCATTTGTGGGTCTCTTCTACTATGTTTTTACATTAGGAGGACTGGATTTATTCATCTTGTGGCAGGATGTGTTTGCCTAGTCTATCTGAGTTGGGAAATACACAAAAGGACTTATAATGTTGTCATTTTATTGGCCAGAGGGCTCATTAATTAGTTTTCTGTGTTGCTAGAACTTTTGTGCATTAGCATGGGTTGGTAGTGCCCTGAAAAGTAGGAAACACCTAGAAAGAATGATTCATAAAAATGTACCTTGTAAAGCAGGAATATAGTGCAAATACCTTGTGCGCCAACAAGCTTAGAGCAGATAATTGGGAGTCAAGTGGCAATACCTACAGATTTAGTTAAATTCAGTACTGTGTAAATATTTAAGTTAGTAGAATTTAGTACTGTTTAGCACAATGCACTCCAATAAAGCACCCTTAATAGCATTCTAACCACAATACACCTCCTCCTTGTAGTTAACCAATCAAAGGAGTGGACAGTATGGATATGCAGTTTCCTAACTTCTCTGTAGCCGACTGGGTGGATATAGGCATCTTGAGACAACACAGCAGACATGGTATGTGAGAGGTGTACTTACACAATGACACCGAAGGCTAAACCCTTGCATACAAGTGCACATCTGGTTGTTGAACCCACACACACAACACCCACCTCACATAATACACAACACACACAATACTAACGTTTGCTGAGGCACTTAAAAGCAAATTTCTTAAACAGTAAAGATTGCTTAGATCACCCATTGTCAAAGCTATGCCTCAGCAAGTGCAAAGGCACTCAGAAAAAACACCACACATGCTGTCACTTTCAGTGGATCCCCAAAAACTTATCCCCTTTGGCAAGCAAACTCACTTCCCAGGACTCTCGCCATAGGGGACTCCATTGCAAGGTATACTGATGCCTTTCTAACCAGGCTGAAGAAGGAGAAGGTAACTGTTAGTTGCTTATCTGGAGCCAGAATCTGCCAAATCATGCATACACTCAAGTCATTAGACTACAGGTACCAGTATGATTCCATCATAGTCCATGTAAGTGTTAATGACCTGAGATGTACCTCCCTCGACTATATGAAGAGAAACATTATGGAGCTTTTAGACTATGTGTCTCAGGCTGGTATGAGCCTAGCATATTACCATCACTGAGGATGATGTCACAACATGAGCAAAAAATAATTTATTTCAACAGCTGGCTGTCTTTTTGGTGTCATTCTAAGGGGATCCAATATTTTTCAGCTTGAGAGGACATGGTTAACAGACCACGTTGCTTTGCCAAGGATGGAATGTACCTCTCTCCTCTAGGATAAAACTTTATCCATTCCCATAGTGCCTTTTTTAAGCAATGCCTAATTGACAGACCTACCAGCATAGCAAAATCAACTCAACTGAACCTAAAGGTATTACTGGTCAATGCCAGGAACCTAAACAAAAAACTACGATCCCTTCCAGCCCTCCTCACACTTGAGAATCTAGACATCTGTGTAGTTACCAAGACATGGTTTTAAAAAACAGACAGTACCCATGCAGTGCAAGGATTCAGTGCCTTCCACGTTTTTAGACCAGTAGCTGCACAGAAAAGGGCTGAAGGAGGAGGTGCCTTAATATACAACAATAACAAGTATACTTCAAGATGGTCAAACAGGATGATGTGCTGGAGTTCCTCCATGTGCAGATTACAATAGACAAAATCCTGTACCATATCCTAGTCAGTTATTGGTCACCCCCATGTCCCAAGAAATTCACAATGCACACTTGAGCCTACTGGAGACACTTACCAGCTGTCCTAACACCCATCTTATGGGAGACTTTAATTAACCTTCTATAGACTGGGAATCATACACAGCCTCAACTCTATAGGCACAGAGATTCCTGGACTTTGTAAGTACAAACACCCTTGACAAAATAGTGAATACACAGATTAGAGGCTCCAACATACTGGACCTCATGCTTACAAGTATGAGAGAATGCTGCCCCCCTCCCCCAAGTGTCTCATCCTCGCTGGTAAGGTCTGACCATAATGTTGTCTCCTTTAAAATCAAAGTCAACTCTGTAATCCCATTAAAACTAGTAACAGTTAGGAACTATTCCAAGGCAAATTATCTGTTATTAAGTGATGGTTTATCAAAATCCAATGCCCCTTCAAACACAGAGAACACAGCAGTCTATAGTGAGCTGCTCTCAGAAACTATGTGCAACCATGTCAATGGCTGCATAGAGGCTGCTGTATCTACAAGAAGTAAGCTCAGGACAAGCCCTAGAAACAAACCACCCTGGTGGCATCCCAAATTAAACAGAATATGCAATAAAAGGAAAAAATGTCAAAAATCTGGATAATTCCCATAAAAACAGAAACTCTCTAATCAAAGTAAATAAGCAACAAAAAGGGCTAATTAGGTCAAGCAAAACCAACTATGAGGTTAAGACAGCCTCCCAGATGAAAGATAACCAAAAGGCCTTCTACAGCTATGTCTGAAACTTCAAGGGCAACACATTGCAGTGTGTGCTGAACTGGTGGTTAATGGTGGCACATTCACTGAGCCCGGCATATAGCAAATCTGTTAGAGGACAAATTAAGTTCCCACTTTACCTCCCTCTCACTCTGAACCATCCCTTCAA
This sequence comes from Protopterus annectens, assembly GCF_019279795.1. Classification (NCBI taxonomy): domain Eukaryota; kingdom Metazoa; phylum Chordata; order Ceratodontiformes; family Protopteridae; genus Protopterus; species Protopterus annectens. The sequence continues at coordinate 41,547,468 of NC_056731.1, read as the reverse complement.
AAATACCCTCAAACATAACACCTCTAGCTATAAATATGGAGCATGTATTGGCTGCACTCATTAAAGCCAAGAACACGGTCTCAGTGGGCACCAGTAATATCCCAGGATGTCTCATGAATAGTCTAAATTATAACTTATCGGGATCCCTGGAGTCATTAATTATAGTCTTAAAACAGACTTTGCACCTTGAATGGACGGGTGCAAGCATTATCTCTTTTCATAAGGGTGGACCTTCAACAGATCCTGGAAACTACAGACCCATTAGTCTGACTAGTCTTATGTTCAAAGCTATGGAAAAATTATCATGGAAATTATCAACAAGGACATAGGAGACGTCCAGACACTGATTCATCCCAGTTTGGCTTTGTTAAAGGAAGGTCATGCTTACTGAATCTAGTAGACTTCTTTGAAAATGTCACTAAGGCAGTAAATGAGGGAAAAAGGATGCATACTTCCTACCTAGAGCTGGCTAAAGTATTTGATGCAATACCCACTTGGGCATTGCCAACAAACTTATGGAACTAGGTATAAACCCCTTTATTACATGCTGGATAGCTAGCTGTGTCACTGATGGGACCTAGGAGGTTAGAATCAGTGAGGCCACCTCCACAAAGAGGCCGGTCACCAGTGGAGTCCCCAGGGCTCTGTGCTGGACCCACTCCTCTTTGGCATCTCCATCATGAATGTCATAGCCAGTCAAAGGCCTTTGGCTGACTATATTCATAGATGATTGCAAATTGGGAGCAGTCATTGAATCACCCCAAGATGAGAACACCCTTTAGAATGGTTTAATATAGACAAACGCTTGGTGCCAAACCATGGTTTAAAACTCAATACCAAGCAATGCATTATAGTACCTTTTGGGAAGTCTACCACCCTAGGTAACTACAATCATCAATAAAACACCCTTAAAAGTTGGTTCACTAGTCAGGGGTTTGGGAACTCATGTGGACAGTAACCTAGCCTTTGATCAGCATGTGTCCAAGATAGTAAGAAAATCCTTCTATGTTGCTCAACTTATACTCAAGGGTATGGCATCTAGGTACAGAGAGCCCATCATACCACTGTACTGATTCCTCATCAAAGCCATCATAGAGTATAATGCCCCCTTTGTTATGTCCCTGACCAGATGCATGCAGCAATTGGAAGGTTCGCAAAGGTTTCTTACAAAAATGATACAGGGAGTGAACACAATGTCCTATGCTTATCACCTCAAAGCCCTGTCTCTTTACTCAATGTCATACAAACATCTGAGAGGTGATCCTTGCCTGGTATACATCAGGAAACAATACGCAGTAAAGGAGGTTTACTCAGCAGCAATACTGGTTTGCTGGATGAACCTTTTGCACATCCGCAAAACAAACAACATCAGGATTACTAGATTAAAAGACCTATATTTTGCTTGTGACATAAATAGGACATGTTGGAAAGACAGTTATGTTTCTCAGAGAATTCCCATTTTCTGCAACAGGCTCCCCATCCATATGAAGCAGCCTTCCTCCCTATCTCTTTTTAAGTGCAACTTGGACCAATGGATGGGTAATCAGAATTTTACCCCTGGTCTGGCTCCTATGTCTCTGATGGACAGAGGCAGACAGTAAATCACCCCATATATAAATCAAATTTGTGTGTCACATTTGGGTTGCACAGCTAGGCTTATAAGGGCCCTAGTGGTCATTAGCTTGGTGTACACCAATGAGCCTATGAAACCTATATATCTGTCCTGGTACTGTAGAATGTGAAATTGTCTGTAAACTTTAAGAAATGGCAGACAAGAAATCTTCTGTCAGCTTTAGTGTTCTTCAGCCTTCATTTTTAAAAATTTCAATCATGTTAATATTGAAGACCGGAGAGTACCTTTCCGTCTTTCTCTGACCTCAGGCATCATGCCTCCTACTTTCAAGCTTGGCACAATCATTCCACTACCAAATGTCTCCTTATCTTCATCCCTGCATTTTTAGATCACATCAAATGGATTTCCTATAACTAAAATACTCAAAACTACTATACAGTTAGGTATTTTAACATGTAAACAGCTCCAGTCTCCTGCTAAATGCACATATGGGCTTCCATATGGGATTTTGTACAACTTCAGTCTTGGATTGTGCTAAAACACTATATGTAAGTGTATCAGTGATGGTCTCTTCACTGGATGGATTTGTGGACACAGCAAAGGCCTTCAATACTGTTGACCACTCACAGCTTCTTAGTAAACAGGAAAAATTAAAGTTAGGCTCAGGGTTAATTACATAGCCAAATTATTTCTTAACAAATAGACCCTATTGGGTATATGTAGGCTCATCTTTTTCTGATTCTGAAATTATTTTATGTGGCATATCAATGGGCTCTTTTTTGTGTTTTGTGTTTTTCTTGATATTTGTGAATGACCTTACATTTGACCTTCTTTTTCTGAACATCATATTGCATGCAGGTGACATTCTCTTACTGCATTCAGATAATCTGTTTAGTAAACTTCAAAAAAATGCAAACAGATTTCACTAAATTATTTACTTGAGCCACAAAAAAGAAAAAAAACATAAACTGTAAGAAGTCTGCTGTCATAGTATTTGCTACCTTCCTAAAATAGTCTGGAACTACCCCATTGTTCATCTAAGACCAATTAAACAGCACCATTGTATAGGTATCTAAACAAAGATACCTATTTGTTATCATGCACATATGTATCACTTAAAATACGTACTGAAACACTAATACAAAACACCTTGTTCTGTTTAAGACTATATTAGAGGCACTTTCACTTCTCTTCCATTTACCTTATGAAGCAAAACCAAAAAAGGTGCTTGTACCGAAAATGCCTTCCCTTAATATCCCTTCACTGTAGTACCAGCTCACAACTTTTGACAACTGCACTCAACAAAATGCTTAGGTTCATTTTTTGTTTCACTCAGACAGCTAGTGGCATCTGCTTCCGCAGACTTGTTGGTTTCTAGTTACTGCCAGTCCTACTCCTCCCTTGGCTACCTTTATCTTTATTAAAATATTAGAGGAAAGACACTGTCCACCGTTACTGGTAAAAGTATCCTTTACAGAGCAGGTGTATTCCCTTAGATTAAAAAATGCTCCCTCCTTATACAAACCCCATTTGGTTCAGCAATTGGTGAGACTCAATGTACTGGAACCAAGTACTAGCCAAAATTCAAAAGTAGCAAACCTCTGGAAGGTTTTAAAACTAAATAAAAGGAACATCTATTTAAAGAAAGGAAGCACAACTGTTTCAGAAACAATGGGTAAAACTGTAACTGGGCTTCTATATGGGATTTTGTACAACTTCAGTCTTGGATTGTGTTAAAACACTATATGTACCAGTATCAGTGATGGTCTCTTCACTGGGTGGATTCATAGACACAGCAAAGGCTTGTCTCAGGACTTTATTTTCTGTGTTCATAGCTATTCAGACCTGGCTGTGGTAGAGGGAAGTCCTACTGCTTACCAGTGGGAGTGGTGAGCATTGTACTGTCTATCTAACACTAGAGGAGTGGTTTCCAGCACTGAAATTGTAATTTTCTAAGCCTTTTGGGCTGATTTATATCCCTTTCAACTTTCTGGCTTAAAAATGCATGTGTTTGTGCATTTTTCCTATCATGCAGCACCGTGGGGCTACAGTTAAATTATTCCAGGTGCCAGAAAGTCTGCTCTTCAAAATTTCCATTAGAACTAGCTGGTTTCTCAGTAGTAGCACTACAATCTGATCCCCTGTGACTAGCACTTGCTCTAGAACCTGCTGGAAAGCACTAGGAAGCCTGAAACTGATACAAGCACTCAACTCTCCTTGTCAATAAGGAGAAATTAATCGTAGGCACCAAACAGCCTATAATTGCAAAGTACCTTGCAAAGGTAAGGGAAAACAGCTATTGTAATTTACAAAAAAACCCCACATAAACAGACATGTCCAAGTGTCAGCTTCCAGTGATTTCTCCTGTCCACCTGGTGAATCTGGGCAAACTGGGGCAATGTGGCAACTGCCTCATGTACACAGACAACCCTCTCCTCCTACCACCCAGCACTACAACCTGTGAGAGATGCACTTACATAGCCAAACTGGAAGCAAAGCTCTCTCCGGCCAAGATTGTGCTAGACAGTCAAGAGGAGAGGGTTAACACCTGCACTACACCTCAAGCAACTCATAGCCCTTCAAAACCCACACCATCAACACCCACACATAGCAACACTAAACCCACATATGAGGAGGCCCTTAACATTAACCTGCCCAAGCAACAAGGAACTCCGAAGCTGAAATGCAAACAAACACCAGTCACAACCAAAGTGTCACATAGCTCAGAACACCAGTGTGCCACCCAACAACAGCCCCTAAGGCAAGACAATGTACCCAACACTTTAGTCATAGGTGACTCTATAGTCAGGCACACTGATGTCCCACTCACCAGGCTGAACAAGGAGAAAATTACAGTCAGCTGCTTGTCGGGTGCCAGGATCCACCACATAACGCATGCACTCAAGGCACTCCACAACAAGTACAAATATGATCTGTCATTGTCCATGTTGGAGTGAATGACTTGAGACGTACCTCCCTGGACTACATGAAAAGAGACATGGAAGAGCTCTTGGATCATGTGGCCCAGGCAGGTATGACCCTAGCCCTGAGTAGCATCCTGCCTTCGCCCAGCATGATACCACAGTATAAGGACAAAATGATTGACTTCAACAAATGGATAAGCTTCTGGTGTAATGCAAAGGGGATCCAGTATCTGTCTGCCTGGGAAGACACGATCGACAAACCACGATGCTTTGCCAGAGATGGTCTGCACCTGTCACCCCTGGGATTCAGGTTACTGGCTAAACTCTTGCCACCCCTATAGTGCCTTTTTAAGGCAAGGTTCAAAGGACAAAACCACCACCATAACAGATACAAGCATGCAAAATCTGGAGGTAATGCTACTCAATGCTAGAAGTCTAAACCTCAAAATGCACTCTCTCGAGGCACTCCTAAAAATGGAGAACATTGATATCTGTGCAGTAACTGAGACCTGGTTCAAGGCTCTAGAGAACACCCCTACAATAGCAGGCTACAACTCTTACCACACTTTTCGGCCACAAAACCAAGACCGAAACACTAAAGGTGGAGGGGTGTCCATATTCACCAAGGATATTCACACCTCCAGGCTAGTTGCCCAATACAATGCATCTGAAATTCTCCAGGTGCAACTATCACTAGGTAAGACTGCAATCCAAACTGTAGCTTGCTACAGATCCCCCACCATGCCCCAAGATTCTCACTACACCTTTCTAAACATACTGGAAAATATTAAGATACAACCAAACACCCTAATACTGGGTGATTTCAACTACCCTGCCATTAACTGGGAAAACTACTCGGGTACCAACACCTTTTCCCAACGGTTCTTGGAATTCATAAATTTCAATGTCCTGGATCAACTAATCCATTGTCCCACCAGGGGCTCCAATATCCTAGACCTGGTTATTACCAACATGGGAGATAGATGCTCCACACCAGTGGTCACCCCCTCATTGGTCACTTCGGACCATAAGCAAATCACCCTTGACATCCACATCCCATCCCCACACCCCAGCAAGGAAATCTTCGTAAAAAACTTCTCCAAAGCCAACTTCATGCTACTGAAGTCAGAAGTGACAAACTTCATGACACCCATGCAGACGGGATCTGAAAGTTCGACTGCTGAATCCTACACTAAGGCACTGTACGAGCACATCCACTCGTGCATGAATTGTACCATCCCAAATAGAACCAAGATGCTCTCCTCCAAAAAAAGGAAGCCAATCTGGTGGTCTCCTGCTATAAACAAACTATACAACAGAAGGAAGAAACTGTTGCAGAAAAGAGGAAAATCCCAGGATGCAAAAAACTCCCTCACCAGCCTCAGTAAGAAGCTGAGATCCTTCATAAAATCCTCAAAAGCTAGTTATGAAAATAAAATTGCCAAAGATTCCAAAGACAACCACAAGGCATTCTATAGTTATGTCAAGAATCTAAATGGCAATGCTCAGATCTGCTCTGAGCTACAATAGAATGGCATTAAATATACTGATCCCAAGGATATTGCCAATATCCTGGTAGATCGATTTAGTGCCAACTTCACCCCCCCTCACCTCCTAAAGGCTCATCTCAGTACCAAAAGATTGCCAACGTTTGGTAATCATGACCACACAGGTAGAAACCGCACTCTCCAAAGCTAAGAATACAGCATCCATGGGACCAGATGACACCCCGGGCTGTGCACTACATGAACTACAAAATGAACTGACAACTCACCTAAGTGTCATGTTTAATCATAGCCTCACCTCAGGCTTCGTGCCCACTGAGTGGCGCACTGCTTCAGTTATCCCACTCCACAAGGGGGGATCCACCTTGAATCCTGGGAACTACTGTCCCATCAGTCTGATGCATGGAACACATTATCATGGAACTTATAAACAAAGACATTGGCAGCCTTCAAACACTGGACCCCACCCAGTTTGGGTTCGTGAATGGCCGATCTTGTCTCCTGAACCTGATCAACTTCTTTAAATCAGTCTCCAGAGATGTGGATGAGGGTAAGGCAGTTCACACAGCCTATCTGGACCTTTCCAAGGCCTTCGACACCACCCCCCACTCTGGAATCATAGATAAACTTACTAAGTTGGGCATAAATCCCTACGTCATTCGATGAGTTGCCAACTGGCTTACTGACAAGACCCACACTGTAAAAGTAGCTGATTCCAAATCCAGCTCCAGACAAGTGACAAGTGGAGTACCTCAGGGTTCAGTCCTGTGACCACACTTGTTTGGCATCTACTTCTCTGAAATACAGGCCAACACTAAGGGACTCTGGCTAACAAAGTTCGCAGATGACTGCAAACTGGGAGCCATTATTAAATCCCCAAATTATGTGGTT
>NC_056731.1:41458075-41535575 GCF_019279795.1 Protopterus annectens | reverse complement strand
AAATTATGACCAATTTGTTTTAATTGCAAAGGGATGGAAGACTAAGTGATAACTGAGGAAGATATTCACAGTATGGTTGACTGCCTGGATGCAGTGTTGTCAAAACAAAAAGTGACGAAGATTCGTCAAAAGGTGAAAGATGTTGGAATAGTATTATATGTATAAATACATGAATTATAGCAACTAGCAAAAATGCTATTGAGATATGCCTGACATTTCGCATAGAGGACTAAAGCTCTGATCTGATAATGAGCTGCTTGCTGTGTTCTTCTATGTTCATTTGCCAACTGAGTGACTCAGCAAATTACTTAACCAGACAGTACTCTTGAGTTGTCATTGAAAAGGAATGATTTGCCCTATGTACTTACCCAGTCAACAATAATATCTGTGGTGGTGCAGTGGTAGCGTTGTTGCCTCACAGCAAGAGGTTCTCCCTTTCGATTCCCGGCTGGAGTGCGGGTAGTGCTTTCTGTGTGGAGTTTGCATGTCCTCCCCGTGTTTGGGTGGGCGTTCAAAAGACATGCGTAAATGGGCGTGCCTTTGTTGAAGGTTGAATGACGAGCTGGCACCTTGGCATTTGTGAAAATCTACTGCCAATCATTAGTGGACCGGAGTTCAGCTTTGGCGACCCCTAACCGGGAAAAGCCGAAAGACAAACAACAACAACTTACCCAGTTAACAAATAGTTATTTTATATATGCAGATATATATATATATATATATATATATATATATATATATCTACTTCAGATTGTCAGTAGCCATATTATTGACACACTATATATACACGTGACATCGAAAAGAATAAAAAAGTCTAAAACTTATTTTTTGTAGGGGGCCAAGCCCACCTGCAACCCCACTCACCTCCTGCTGATTATATATACCAGCTCTGAGACTGCACTACAGCTGGGAAAGACCAAAATCTAAATCCTTGCTGCATCATGATCTTGGACAACCAGCTACTGCCATGCTTCATTGTGCATATTCTAGACTATTAGCAGGATCAGAAAATGGTGGAGTGGGGTAGTAAAATATGGAATAAAGTATCTAAGAATTTTGAACAGCTGGTTTGCATTGAACAACAACTGGATGCTTTCAAGGACAAGGCTCATACAAGAAAGTTGGGACTTAGTGGAATGATGGAAAGTGAAGAAAGCTTAAAAAAATGAGCAAGCACAGGAACCCATCTAGTTCCAACCTCCTCAATATGATTGTTGAGGAAAAAATAAAAAAACCCAGAAAAACTAGTAGTCTTAAAATGCCGTTGATGAGCTCAGTCACAATAATTTCCAAAAATCATGAAACCCAGGTAGTGTTCCAAAGCAACAAGCCTTTACTCTTTACAGGCAAGCTATCCTCAGTAACAAAAAAAAATTAGAAATACTTTACAATGTTAAACATATCAGCTTTTATTCACTTAGAAGTAGGTATGGAAAATATATGTATTGTTTAATTTTAAACCAGCCTATTCCAGGCGAACAATATAAACAGGGCTGTAAAAGTACATTTAAGACCAGCAATTACTCACCCCCACACACTACTACTGATTAGATCAAACTAAATCCTAGGTAAGGAAAACATTATATATCTATTTGCAACCCACAGTCCAAAATCAGGTATTAAGAAAAGCATAACATACATATAAAAAGACTGACTTTTAACGGAAATCGTTTTTGGGTAAATAACGCAATAAAGCCTTCATCAAGTCTGCGACAAGAATTAAAATCATGTACATAGGTAGATAAGTAAAAAGAGCTAACTATATAGATACAAGAAAAAACATAGCTATCCAACCATAAACATTATCTAATTACAACACTATTAATATAAATATATATCTGTGTAAGAATATCTAATAAGCATCCATCCATATGTATGTGTTCATAAAAAGTTTTTACAGCTCAGAGAAAATGTCAGTGCTTTGCAGTAAAGAAAGAAAAAAACATCTGCCATGGCAGTTTTCGTGTATATAGCCCCCCAAAATGTTTATACACTGAAAACCAGTAGAAAAAAAACACAATAAAGTAAAGAAAACAGTGGATGAAGTAAATTAGTAATGTATAAAAAGTGTGCAGGTTTGTGCATGATCATGGACCAGTATGCTAAATGGGGGAATTATACCAAAACTTTATGGTAATAGCGGCATGAAAAATGTGTGCTTTGAATCTACCGTTTAAATCTCTGTCGTGATGCAAGAGTGTACCAAATCTAATCAAATCAGAAATGAGGTTAAAGCTATATATGTGTATATATATATATATATATATATATATATATATATATATATATATATATATATATATATATATACACACATTCTACACATCATTTTTATTATTTTAGTATGTTTGGTACTTTTAGTACATAACAATATTTCCCCACACATTCCCTAAAAAAACCTTTACAGATTGTATAGCAGCTTACATAAATTCAACACACTCTTAACAGAGTAGTTAAGTCCTGGTTTTCTGAGTGCATTTAATTTCAGCTGCCAGCATAATTCTTTTTTTCTCCAAAATACCGCTGATGTCCCTTTCAAGCTCATCCATCTCCATATAGTCCAGAATGATAAATTTAAAACTAGAATGTTTGGGCTGTTCTAATAAGTGTTTGGATAAAGTGTTTTTCTGGAATTTTCATCTGATGTCAGAAAGATGACCTGAAATCCTCCTTTTGCATTTATTCATACTCTTGCCCACATAGAATGCAGGACAGCCATTATACTTGGCCTTGTATACAACGTTTTCAGTATTACAGTTACCACCTGCTGAAGATAAGCTTGTTGTTTTGGAGCACTACCTGGGTTTCATGATTTTTTGGAAATTATTGTGACCGAGCTCATCAATGAAGTTTTAAGGTTACTAGTTTTTCTGTTTTTTAAAGTGAAGAAAGCTTCCACAGTCTGGAGTATGAGGAAATAAATTAGCTCTTTGGACTGCAGTTTAGTGTATAGTGTTCAAATGCAGATGTTTGTATCTATTCCTATAATTTAAATCTTTGATTCCTGATATCATTTTCATAAATTGCCTTTGAATTCTTTCAAGAATATCCAATTATCCAACAGTGTACATGCACAATATATTATTATATTACACAAATGGTTTAATATAAGTTTTATATAGCCAATATTAAAGTAATCCCTTGTCAAAAGATTTTTTTATCACATGCCCTATCGCTGCTTTTTCACCTACTTGTTGATCATGGGAACTGAAAGAGAAATTGTCTGATACTGTTCTCCCCAAATGTTTATAATGTTTTTATCACCTTTAGAGGAAGTGATACTAAATATATTAATTTATTTAAATTATATTTTGCAATATACATTATATTATATTTGTCAATGCTAAACTTTATATATATTTCATTATCTCATTCACCCATTTGCTTCAAGAAGTGTTTAAGTTGTCAATATGAGATACATTCTGGGCAACAAAACTGATTTTACAGTCATCTGCATATTTGCCCATCCAGCATTACTTGTTCTTGGGCATTGTTAAAACGATGATATTAAATAATATAGACCCAAGGAACAAGTCCTGTGGTGCTTCTGTTCTTTGATAAGTAGACTGCATTACCCCCATAGTTATGCATTGTGATCTTCCATTCAGGCAGGAGATACTCCATCTTGTTTGATAAGTATTTGCCTTTGATTCTATCAGGCAGTTAGTTATAGTTTGGGGAAGAGAATCAAAAGCCTTAGCCAAATCAAGAGAATTCACATCAGGTGTTAAATAAATCGTCTAAGGTAGATCTAACCTAAATAATCCCAAGCGGATCCATATTTAGCATTACTATATCTGTACTTGTTTTTCCCAGAAGTTCAGTAATGCAACTTTCATGACATGTTCCTAAAACAGAAATAAAATAATTGGTCTGTGTGAAGATAGGTGAAGGCTGCCAACTTAGCTAGATAGAATTTTGTAGACAATTCTGTCATTTGTAAATATTAATGTAAGCCACAGGCTTGTTCTCTTAAATGTGAAAAGACTGTATTGGATGTTGAACTGAAAAAAAAATGTAACAACAGTGTACTCTGCTGTAAGGAAGCTAAGTCAAGCATTGTGAAATTCTTTGATCTAAAACTCAGAGCCGAGATGTCTAGAGTGAGGAATTCTGCCTATTGTTTTGAGGCAAGAGTTAATGGCTAGAATTTGCAAGTATAATTTATTTTATTGCTCTGGCTTCCTGACCAGCTGCAAGATCAAAAGGGCTATTAACCTCTGAGTTTCTGTTAGCCTGGGAACCAGAAAGAAATTATGTAATCTGAAATGAATCAGTGGTACTGTGTTATCAATTCAAGAACAGAAAGAATGAGAGCATTTAGCATTTGTCTTGAGAACATCAAAATGACCAGCACTCTGCCTGTGTTCTGTATGTAAGTAGGATCTTAGACTTCAGTGTTTCTCTTAAAAATAGCTAGGATATAGGAAGATTAGGCACTTGTTTTCTGTACTGATGTCAGAACTATTCTACTGTATTATTTTACGCATTTTCCTATGTCTGAACTCTTGAGTAGCAAGAAGCTACTTAGTAAGAAGTATTGTCTTGTGTTTTTCTTATTTATTATTAAATATTTTAAACCTTTCAACTGTGGCTGTTTTGTGTAGAGATAATTTAAGCTCTAGAGTACATTGCATATATATAGTTATACTGTACAAAGCCACTCCAAATAAGCCTTGACTGTTCAGTTGCACTTACCATTTGTATAATAATATTGCACAGCATAATTGAACACCCTTTCATAAGGGCTTTTGGTTGCTGATAAATACTAGTGGGTGGTGGCAGTGATTTCTTCCATATAGTCTGGGTAAAAGGGGCACAGTTGGAGAACCTGTGCCAGCCTTTCCCAGGAGTGTCTGTGTGGTTGTATATAACTCTTATCTCAAAGTGTGTGTGTGTGTGTGTGTGTGTGTGTGTGTGTGTGTGTGTGTGTGTGTGTGTGTGTGTGTGTGTGTGTGTGTGTGTGTGTGTGTGTGTGTGTGTGTGTGTGTGTGTGTGTGTGTGTGTGTGTGTGTGTGTGTGTCAGCTACTTGGGCAGGGACATGAAGTATTGGTTGGACAGAGAGGGCACTGGATGTTTTAGCTTGCCCACTAGGCTGAGATCTGGACCCTATAGCTGTGCCAGTGGGGAGTCTTATTGGGGATCTGGAGAGAAAGGGAGAAACCAGCCCCAGACTGATTGTGATCTCTGTGTGCTCTCAAGGGAAATTGTATTTTACTGTGTGTGTATTTGTTATCTTCCCCTATGTGGACGCCCCTCACTGGTGTTAATGGTGAGGGTTGAGGCTCCTTGATTGCTGGGCCAGTGCACAGGCATCACATAGTAATTGTTTGGCAGTGGTGGGATATTCACACCACATATTAATTGGTTGGCAAATACTAACTGGCTTGTACTGGTCGTGGATAGTGAATTTCTGTAGCTTGTGTAGATTGATCTCTGAAGGTGTTTTTGTACTCTAAATCAGCCATGCAGTGAATACTCATGTTTCAGATCACAATTGTTTTAATTCCTTTGTAAGTTTAGTTAGTCATGGAGAGCAGGCAGCATGTCAGCAGAGGAGTAAGGAAAGCTGACAAGGAGCCAACAGGCTGAGATGTGCCAGGCTAGGGGACTGGTGCATGGAAACCTGACTAAGGCAGACCTGATTGCAGCCTTGGTCACAGCTGCATCAGAAAACAGCAACCTGGAGGATGATCAGACTGACAGTGGAGCTGTACCACAGCTCAACCTTTCTACAGACCAATTAAAATTCATCTGGAGCTAAAGAAACTTGAATTGGAGGCCAAGCATGTGGAAATAGAAGCAGCAGAGAGACTGATGCATCTAGAGAGTGAAGACAATGAGAAACTGTGACATTTTCAGGCTGAGGAGAATGAGAAACTGCTATGCCTGGAAACGGAGGAAAAGGAAAGGCAGAGGCAGCATGAAAAGGAGACGCTGACTCTTTGCTAGAGTCATGGAGGTAATGGGGAAGGGAGTAACTGGACCCTGGAAGCACAAAAGGTCAGTACATTTCTTCCACAGTTTACAGAGGGGGATAATTTTGATAGTTTCATTCATATATTTGATAGGGTATGTAAACAGTATGATGTTGACCAAAGGCTCTGGGTATGGTTCATGAACCCCTTACTCCATGGTAAAGCTGTAACTGTATTGCCTAAACTTTCTGATTGTGAATATTTTGATTATACTACTGTTAAGAACTGTTTGTTAGAATGTTTTAAGCTAACACCTGAAACTTATAGGAAAAAGTTTTGTGAGCATAAACGCAAGGCAGATGAAAGTGTGTGTGAATATGTTGCTGAACTGAGCACTTATTTTCATAGGTGGGTGAGTGGATGTCAGGTCACCAAGGGCTGGCAGACCTTTTGGTGAGGGAACAAGCCCTTAGTACTTTGCATGAGGACATGAGGATCTGGTTAGCTGATAGACAATGTGCTACTTCAGATGAGTTAGGGAAGAATGGAGACCTATATCTGGCAAACAGAGCATTGCTGCACAGGAAAGGGACCTCCAGTACTGATTATGGGTCTAAAGGAACCCATGGTGGGCAGCCCAGACTGCCCCAACAGAATCTGCCAGTAGCAGGGTAAGCCACTAGTCCAGGTACACATCCAGGACCTAGAGTTAAATGTTGTGAATGCAACCAGTGGAGCCATGTGGCATACAGATGTCCATGGAGGCAAGGTGGGGAACAAAAGGTGAGAGAGCCAGTAAGTGGGGAAGACAAAATGCCAATAGTAGGTTGTCTTGAGACAACAGGGGTACTGAACTACCATCCTGCAGATGTCCTGATAGGGAAGGATTTTGATGAGGCAGTACTATGTGCTAATGCAGTTACACTCAGTCAGGCTTCGAGACAAGCATGTGGATCTGGTAGCCTGGGGGAGACCCAGGCCGACCACGTACTTGCAGCCAGGACTGGTGAGGTGGTTACTTCAGGGAGGAAGCTATGCTGCAGCAGTGAGACTGAAAGTGAGCTACAGCTGCTTGTGGGCACTGATGTTCCCTTGGACAGAGGGACTGCAAAATAGAGGTGAGTAGTAGTACCCAGGCTGACAATGAAGTACCACTCTCAGAGGATGCCAGACGTCCTGTGTAAGGGGAGCTGGGTAGGGTTGCAAAGAGAGAGTTGAGACAGGATCAGCTCTCAGACCCTACATTGCAAGGCCTGAGGCAGGTAGCTAGTGAAGCACCTGATTCTCAAGGGAAGGAGGAATCTGTATACTGGGACAACGGGTTACTGTATAGAGAGTGGACCCCTGAATGAGGGCTAGAAGTTGAGAGAATACAGCAGTTGGTAGTGCCTAGAGCCTACCATCTGGCACTTCTAGCCATAGCCCGTGATATTCCCTTTGCAGGTCATATGGGCATAAAATGTACAAAGAGATGTATTATGCAGAACTTTTATTGGCCTGGAATTTCCAGAGATGTAACAGGGTACTGCAGGACCTTTGAGCAGTGCCAATAGGTAGTTAAGGCAGGAGACAAGGTGAGAGCTCCTTTGATGCCTTTGCCTGTGATCAAGGAGCCATTTCAGAGGGTAGCTGTGGATATTGTGGGGCCTCTGAGTACCCCAAGATCTACAGGGAAAATTTATATCCTAGTGGTAGTAGATTATGCTACAAGATACTCTGAGGCAGTGGCTCTGTCCTTCATTGAGGCAGAAAAGGCGGCAAAATGCTTTATTTTCAGCAGGGTAGGTTTCCCAAAAAAAAATACTGACTGAGAGAGGTACCAATTTCATGTCAGACCATCTGGCTTGTCTGTGGAAGTCCTGTGGGGTGAAGCACCTTAAGACCATCCTCTACCATCCCCAGACTAATGGTTTTGTTCAGAGGTTAAATTCTACAATCAAGTCCATGCTACCAGCATTTGCAGACCAGTTTAAGAGGGAGTGGGACAAATATTTGCTCCATCTGTTTGCTTACAAAGAGGTTCTCCAGGAATCCACAGATTTTTCACCATTTGAGTTGCTGTATGGGCATAGGTTGAGCAGACCTCTAGATTTAATTTGAGATGAGTGGGAAGGTGAGTATGAATCTCACAAGGAGTCATTTGTGGCATATGTCCTAAACTTCAGGACAAGGCTTAGCAAACTCATGGGCTTGGCCCAGGAAATTCTGACAGAAGCCCAGCAGCAGAAAAAGGTGTGGTATGACAGGAATGCTTGAGCTAGAGAGTATGCTGTAGGGCAGAAGGTAATGGTTCTCATTCCTGTCAGACACAACAAGCTGTAAGCAGCTTGGGAATAACCCTACAAGGTGGTAAGAAAGGTAAGTGATGTTAACTACATGTTAGAACTGCTAGACAGAAGCAGGGGCATAAACTGTACCATGTTAACATGATGAAACCTTACTATGATAGGGAGGCCCTTGTGCTGAGTATTTGCATTAGCTTGCAGGAGGAGTCTGAGGGAAATCTGGTGACTGATTTCCTCAGTGAGGCTCGGACTGACACCTCAGTGGAAGTGATAGCAATGTCCCAGCAGCTATCTCCTACCCAGGTTCGAGAAATCTGAGCAGTGTTACAGGAATTTGGGGACATGTTCACTGGGAAACCAGGGTGCACCCACCTGGTGCAGCACCAGGTGGATACAGGACGCCAAAGGCCTATTAGGCAGGCACTTTATAGGGTGCCTGAGAGAGTCAAACAGACTCTGAGGGAGGAGATACAGGAAATGTTGGTACTAGGGGTAATTCAAGAGTCCAACAGTCCCTGGGCCTCCCCAGTGGTGCTGGTGCCAAAGAAGGATGGCAGCACCAGGTTCTGTGTGGACTACAAGAAATTAAATAGATACACAGAGTCAGATGCTTACCCCATGCTTAGTACAGGTGAGGCCCTAGAGCAGCTGGGTTTGGCTAAGTATCTTACAACTATTGATCTTACCAAGAGTTGCTGTCAGGTGCTCTTGACTCCCAGTGCTAGAGAGAGGTCAGCCTTTTTGACTCCTTTTGGCTTGTATGAGTTCACAAAGATGCCCTTTGGGATGAAAAATGCCCCAGCAACTTTCCAGAGGATGGCAGATCATATTCTAGCAGGAGCAGGAGGGTTTGCCCTTGCTTACCTAGATGATATTGCCATCTACAGTCATTCCTGGCAAGAGCACCTTCAACATGTCAGGGAGGTGCTGGGAAGACTACAAAGAGCAGGGTTGACCATTAAGCCCAGCAAATGTCAGCTGGGTATGGCAGAGGTCTCCTACATGGGGCATAGAGTGGAGAGTGGTAAGATTAGGCCAGAACCTGCCAAAGAAGAAGCCATTCAAGCATGGCCTGCACTTGTTACCAAAAAGCAGGTGAGGGAATTCTTAAGGACAGCAGATACTAAGTACTACAGAAAGTTCATCTCCAGTTATTGTACTATAGCTGCTCCCCTTACAGATCTGACAAGGAAGAACAGGCCAGATAAGGTAGTGTGGACCCCAGCATATGAGCAGGCATTCCAGGAGCTTAAGGAAGCTTTGGGTGGACTCCCTGTGTTAGCCAGTCCAGATTACAGCAAAGAATTTGTTGTGCAGGTGGATGCTTCAAACCATAGGGTGGGGGATGTACTTAGCCAGATTTCTTTGGAGGGAGAAGAGCACCCAATGGTTTATCTCAGTTGTAGGCTCTTACCCAGGGAGGAATGCAATGCAGCTGTAGAAAAGGAATGTCTAGCCATAGGGTGGGCACTGCTGAAACGTCAGCCTTATCTGTGTGGAAGAAAATTCACTGTAGTGACAGATCACAATCCCCTAACATGGTTAAACAAAGCCAACCAACAAAATGCCAAGTTGCTATAATGAAGCCTAGGGTTGCAAGCATATGATATGTCAGTACAGCACTGCAGTGGGATTAGCAATGCCAATGCAGATGGGGTCTCAAGACAGGGAATGGGGTAAGGTATACTTAGACCTAACCCTCTCAAGCAACATTTCTCAAGGGTCACTTGAAAAACTAGCTAGAGTTCTCCAGGAGGGGAGATGTGTGCAGATAGGTGAAGGCTGCCAGCCTAGCTAGATTGAATTTTGTAGATAATTCTGTCATTTGTAAATATTAATGTAAGCCATAGGCTTGTTCTCATAAATGTGAAAATATGTATTGGATGTGGAACTGAAAAAAATGTAACAACAGTGCACTCTGCTATAAGAAAGCTCATAAGTCAAGCATTGTGAAATTCTTTGATCTAAAACCTGGAGCCGAGATTTTTAGAAGGAGGCATTCTGCCTATTGTTTTGAGCCCAGAGTTAATGGCTAGAATTTACATGTATAATTTCTTTTATTGCTCTGGCTTCCTGACCAGCTGCAAGATCAAAAGAGGTGTTAACCACTGAGTTTCTGTTAGCCGGGGAACCAGAAAGAAATGATGTAATCTGAAATGAATCAGTGGTACTGTGTTATCAATTTAAGGGCAGAAAGAATGAGGGCATTTAGCATTTGTCTTGAGAACATCCAACTGACCAGCACTCTGCCTGTGTTCTGTATGTAAGTAGGGTCTTAGACTTCAGTGTTTCTCTTAGAAATAGCTAGGGAATATGAAGATTAGACAGGTGTTTTCTGTACTGATGTCAGAACTATTCTACTGTATTATTTTAAGCATTTTCCTGTGTCTGAACTCTTGAATAGCACTGTTTAGTAAGAAGTATTGTCTTGTGTTTTTATTAATTATTATTAAATATTTTTAAACCTTTCAACTGTGGCTGTTTTGTGTAGAGATAATTTAAGCTCTAGAGTGCACTGCATATATATAGTGATACTGCACAAAGTCACTCCAAATAAGCCTTGACTGTTCAGTTACACTTACCATTTGGATAATAATATTGCACAGTATAGTTGGACACCCTTTCATAAGGGCCTTTTGGTAGCTGATAAATATTAGTGGGTGGTGGCAATGATTTCTACCTATAGTCTGGGTAAAAGGGGCACAGTTGAAAAAACAGTGCCAGCCTTCCCCAGGAGTGTCTGTGTGGTTGTATATAACTCTTATCTCAAAGTGTGTGTGTGTGTGTGTGTGTGTGTGTGTGTGTGTGTGTGTGTGTGTGTGTGTGTGTGTGTCAGTTACGTGGGCAGGGACATGAAGCACTGGTTGGACAGAGAGGGTGATGGATGTTTTGGCTTGCCCACTAGGCTGAGATCTGGACCCTATAGCTGTGCCAGTGGGGAGTCTTATTGGGGATCTGGAGAGAAAGGGAGAAACCGGCCCCAGACTGACTGTGATCTCTGTGTGCTCTTAAGGGAAATTGTACTTTGCTGTGTGTGTATTTGTTATCCTCCCCTATGTGGATGCCCCTAACTGGTATTAGTGTTGAGGATTGAGGCTCTTTGATTGCTGGGCCAGTGCACGGGCATCACAGTCTGTTATTTTCAATTTCATCTTTCTTATTTTTTTTTTATAAATATGTATGGTACTAGATACTTTCTAAGAACAGCTCCACAGTTTGTATAATCTTCTGAAAGATAATACACAATATGGGAGTAATCTCATTGTTTATAGATAATAATAGCACAATTGGCATTATGTCGGGTTCCATTGCTGAGGCTTTATTAATTTTAAAGTTTTTTTTTCCTATCATTTACAAATAAATTGTTAGAACAAGTCCACAAACCACTATGTCCTGTTAAAGATGCTCGCTATTTGGAGATTCTATATCTCTGGAGGCATTTACAAACTATCAGTTGAATCTTATTGCAATCATTCTAGCATTCTGTAGTACAGTCTCTTCAATCTTTATGGAACTTACATAAGATCTATAGCTGTTAATTGAATTTATTAAATCTGTGTTTTTCTTATTTATGGAATCTTCAACAAGTTTGTTCTCTTATTTTACTTTTTCTGTTTTAATTGAACATTTTTATTTCTTACTAATTTTATTTAGAGTTCTTTCACTTACATTTGTAGGGATTTTTTGTAGGCATTATATATAGTCTACACTTTCTTCAGTACATGCAACGTGATTCCTTATTCAATAATAATGGGTTTGCAGAGTTTCTACTCTTATAGTTGTCTGTGCCTGTGAAAACTGAAAGGCTGCCAGTCCAGCCAGATAGAATCTTGTAAATAATTCTATGTGATTTGTAAATATTAATATAATTCACAGGCTGTTTTACAAATGTAAGAAAACCAAATGTAAGAAAAACTGTGTTATATGTTCTGAACTTAAAAAAATGTAACCAAAGTGCACCCTTGGAAGAAAGCTGATAAAGTAAAACATTTTATGACAGTTTGATCTCAGGGCTCAGAGACGGGATGTCTGGATGAAGAAATTCTTTCCATTGTCTTAGGACAAGAGTTAATTGCTAGATTTTACATGTACAATGTATTTTATTACTGTGGCTTCCTGACCAGGTGTAAGCTTACTAATAAATGTAAATTTAGAGCTTCTGATAGCCTGGGAGCCAGAGAAGTGTCAAGAATGATGTAATCTAAAATGTGTCAGTAGTGATGTAGCATCAATTTAAGAGATCTCAGAGAGAAAGAGATGGCATTTTGCATTTGTCTTCAGAACTGACAACTCACCAGTACTCTGCCTTTGCTCTGTATGCATGTAAGTTATTTAGAACATTGTTTCTCTTAGAAATAGATAGAAAATAGTAAGATTAGACTAGCTGTTTTCTATATTTATGTCAGACTATTCTGCAGTAATATTTTAACTATTTTCCTGAGTCTGAACTCTTGACTAGCACTGTGTTGAATTGAGGAGATTTGTCTTGTGTTTTTATTATTTATTATTAAATATTTTTAAACCTTTCAACTGTGGCTGTTTTGTGTAGAGATAATTTAAGCTGTAGAGTACATTGCATGTATATAGTAATACTGTCCAAGCCACTCCAATAAGCCTTGCTGTTCATTATACTTACTAATTGAATAATAATAATATTGCACAGTAAAATTGGGCACCCGTTGGTAAGGGCATTATTAGTAGCCAATATTAGTGGTTGGTGGCAGTGATTTCTACCTTATAACCTGGGCAGAGAAGGGGGCATAGCTGGAGAACCTGTGACAGCCTTCCCCATGAGTGTCTGTGTGTTTGTATATAACTCATATTTCAAAGTGTGTGTGTGTGTCAGCTACTTGGGCAGGGACACAAAGCACTGGTTGGACAAAGAGGGTGCTGGAGGTTTTAGCCTGACCACTAAGTTAAGACCTGTACCCTGTAGCTGTGCCAGTGGGGAGTCTTATTGGGGATCTGGAGAGAAAGGGAGAAACCAGCCCCAGAATGACTGTGATCTCTGTGTGCTCTTAAGGGAAATTGCATTTTACTGTGTATATTTGTTATCCTTCCCAATATGCATGCCCCTCAGTGGTGCTAGTGGTGAGGATAGAGACTCCTTGATTACTGGGCCAGGGCACGAGTGTCACAGTATCTTCAATATTACTTAGATCATATGATTGCAGGAGATTACTAGGCTAATAACTTGCTTTTACATTCCTTGTACATATCAAATCTGTAAAATTCTTCATTGTTTAATGTTATTGTTTGTTTTGGAGCTTTTCTCCCTGGGCCTCTGCTGAAAATGGACATGATTCCAGTTGGACTATCCCAGTTAACAAATGTAAAATAAATAATAAATAAATAAATAAATACTAGCCCTGAGGCTCTTAAAAGCCTAGCCACATTTTTCCCTCTTTAATGGTGTGATTAGCAGATCTGACTCAACACCTGCTGCTCCTGCCAGAAGGGATGCAGGTGAAACCCTGGGGGTGAATTTACGATTCCTCATCCAGTTATCCAGATTGCGCTTGAAAAGGGTGAGAGAAGAGCTCTGTTTTACTAGGACTGGAAGCTTATTCCAGAGTAGGGGGAACTTTTGGGAGATGAATCTGTCTCTCTAGCAGGTCTTGTTAATATCACTTCTCAAGTTGAAATCACTGGAAATGGTACTCACTGCACCTATTCCAGCATGTCAGCTTCTTAAAAGAGTTGGCAGAATGTTGTATCCATAATAAGTTTCCATTGCAGTTGTAAGTTTATGCCAGTCCATATTTTGGATGGAACTTAATATATGCTCATAATCAATTATACCATAGTTTTATCTTTTAACTGGTGAAATATGTGTTTTAAACTTCAGTTGAAACATTAAAGAATATTGATCAAAAGTTCCAAGTCTGGAATCAGCTCTCACATTACAAATTAAGTTGGGGTTATCAGTAGCAACAATATCCAAAGCATTCTTGCCTCTGCTATTTTCTTAGACTTGATGCATCATACAATCCAATAAAATTATCTACAAATTATTTTTCAAAGCATATTTAGTTATCAGATTAGTCCACTGAATACCAGGATAGCTAAAGATCTCAAATTAGATCAATGTTTTTCATGTTCATAGTTTACTTACTTTCTGTAAATATTCAAAATATGTTTTTGCATTCATACCTGAGTTTTGGTAGCAAAATACTGTTTAAATGATTTTTTTTTCTGTGCCCTCAACTATCTGAACTACTACTGCACAATCCAATTTAACCAAATAAGATTAAACAGTGTAATGTACCCACATAGTTACACATCATCCCCTAGCATTAAACCTTAAGGTGTCATATTCTTAAAGTTATTATTCCAAGATGCTACAGCTTCAATAGTTTTAAAGCATTCTTCTTTTATTAACCCATTATGTTACTTTTGCTTATTTTAAAGCTGTCTCGCTATGTTAAACCCATTTAACATAACGAAACAGTTTGTAAAAAGCAACGGAGATCTTGCTTTGTCCGTTGCTTTTTTCAAAACTGTCTCGCTATGTTAAATGGGTTTAACGTAGCGAGACAGCTTTAAAATAAGCAGCGGAGATTCTCTGTTGCTTTTTTTAAAGCTGTCTCGCTATGTTAAACCCATTTAACATAGCGAAACAGTAAAAAGCAATGGAGATCTTGCTTTCTCCATTGCTTTTGCCCACAGCTTTGATGTACTGCGTAGGCATACGCATGCGCAGTACATCAGAACTATAGCAGAATACCAGACAGCTGTGGAAGGGCAGCAAGGAGGCATTATACAATGCCATTATTTAAGAAAAGTAATTATTTTTTTTCTTAAATAATGTCATTGTATAATAGCAATAACCCACTTCTGGGTGTGGGTAATGCTGGATTTACCCACGGTTGGCTTTGTTTGGCCACTCGGGCTTCGCCCTCATCACCAAACCATGCCAACCGTGGGTAAATCCAGCATTACCCACACCCAGGCGTGGGTTATTGCTATAGTAAATTAGTGTCTATGTTTTAACAGTAACTTCTGTGTGATCTCTTAGTGAAATACAACCAGACATAATCACATATTCATTGTATAACTCCACACTTTAATTGTAAATAGTCATTTCTGTTTTAATAATAACCATTTGTGTGATCAGTCAGCTAAATACAGCCAGATGTAATCACTTATTCACACTATGAGTATTAGTTGTCCTAGTTGACATTCTTTCACTCTTAATAGTCTGCTAGTGTCTAGGTCTTATCAAACACATCCAAATAGTCTAAGTTTTAGATACTATTTGACTTCAACAATCATGTAGTTTCCTGTTTAAAACAATTTAAAATGTTAGCTGCATATTAACTGCTAAACCTTAGAAAACACAAAAGTTCCAGCTATAAGAGAAGTATCTGATGGTAATTAATAAATGTGTAATAAGTAAGCAGCAGTAGGAAAATTTGTAAATAGTATTATTGAGCTCAATACAACAGTTTCTTGTTCAATCTTAGTATGCATTGCTTATGAACAATTTATGATAAAGGTTATAGACCACTAACCTTCATCAGGAGCACAGAAAGAGTAGAGTGAAAGGAGCAGCTGCCCCAGGTGCTACATTAAAATGTATCCTTGTCCATTGGATGGGAAATCATGAATTCATCTCCAGGCTGGCCCCCATGTCCCTTATAGAAAGATGCCAACAATAAACACTCCCTAACATACTCCCCACATACCTTTTTAGCAACCTCCTAACTAACATATTCCTCCTTACAAACATCCCTCCTCATTAAGACACACGTTACAAGGGGACGCAATTGAGCTGGGTTGCCTGGCTAGACGTATAAAGGCCATGGCGGTCATTAGCCTATGAACCTATTGGAGGGGATACAAAATGAAGAAAAATATTTTACTTTTATTTGTTTTTTTACCTTAACTAAAGTAAAAACTCCATTCCAATTGCTATCATTCTTTTCTACATCCCTGGGTACTTCCTGTACCTTTAAAACATCACCTTATGTGGGAATATGCTCATGCCTTTGTTATACATAAGAGATGAACCTCAGGCACCACCCCAAATATTTCTGATTGGTTGGCTGGGTGGAGCAGGCAGGGTAGTGAGATCAATTATTGGGCTTTGTATTTGATGCCCACAGCTATAGCAATAACTGTTCATCTTTTAGAAAATGAAACTTAATCTGCAGCCAGGACGTTATTTAATTTTTCTTTATTTTTTTATTGTGGATTGTGAGGAGAGAGACTGTAAATTATGGCGTGCTTACTTCTCATCACTAGCCCACTAGGTAAGGGGGAGAAAGGGAAAAAAAAGAGTTCCTTATAAACGTAAAAAGTTGCTAGAATTGTATGTTTTGTATTAGTATGCATTTTTTGAAGGATATGAAATCTGAAACTAAACTATATGTCTATATTGTTTGACTTAAAGTTTTGGGAGAGTTTAAAATTAAAATAATTTGCTCTTATATACTTTTAAATTTAGAAAGTTGATAATAATAATTTTGTTTAGCAATTAGCATGCATTGCATTTTCTATCACTATTTATTGACTTAGTTGGGAGGATCAGGAACAAAGTTAAGATATTGTTCTCATAAACTTTGAAAGTTTCTAGAATAATATAATATAATATGTTTTGCATTAGTATGCATTTTCTGAATGATATGATGTCTGAAATTTAAATGTATGTCCTTATTTAGTGACTTGGAGTTGGGGGGTTCTGGGCCAAAAGTTTAAAACATTGCTCTTAACTTCTTATAAACTTAGAAAGTTGCTAAAATAATCTTTTACATTAGTAAGCATTTTCTGATTTTATGAAGGATATGACCTCTGAAACTGAAATATTTGTCATTTAGTGACTAGAAGTTGGAGAGTCAGGGAAAAAATTTAAATTATTAGAATAATATATTTTGCATTAGTATGCATTTTCTGAAGGAAATGATGTCTGAAACACCAGTGTATGTCATCATTTCTTGACTTGTTGTGGGGCAAGAACCGTTTATTTATTTATTTATCGTTTGTTGACTGGGTTAGTCCCACTTGACTAGTAGCTAGTTTCAGGAGAGACCCAAGGTGATATTTATACTACTATGGGAAATTTAGCCAGGTCATCAGGGAACTTCCCCTACTCTTGGTAGCAAGGAGAAGCATTTGTGTATGACACAATGGACTTCTGGTTCCTGTTCCAGGCACAGAAGTGGCCTGGAGAAACAGGGTGAAAACATGAATGAAAGTTACTGAAAATGTAGTGGAAATGGTGGAATCACTACCAGAAGTTTTTTTCTGATGATGTGGGTGCAGAAAAACAGTGACATTTGAGAAAAATGAAATTGTAGATAAAATAGAGTTGGATTCAGAAGAAAACGTTTAGAGGAGATTGTTTGAAGGAGAGACAGTTACTCTGAAAAATGCATAATTACAACCTTCCAGTCGGGGGTGGGGTGGGGTGGTTTGCAGGATGATTATTTGGAAGAAATGGTATACCAAAGTGAGCCAGAAAATGGAGCAGAAATTGCATGGAGTGACATCATGGAAAATGCAAGAAGAAAAAGAAGAAGAGATGGTGCCAGGAAAAGTTCCAGAGACAAAAACATGTGCACTCACTGTTGGAGAAGGAGCAAAGAAGAAAGAAGAAATAAAGGAAACAAAAAAGAAGTATACAATATGTGTGAGCAGTAAAAAAGAAGAAAGTTTAGACAGGTATGAGGTTTGGGACTTTCTCATAGTTCCTCTGGATGTCAAAGCAGATGAGGTGAGAGCATTTAATTTAATTAATAAAGAGACCTTTTGTGACTTGATATTTGAGACTGGGCAGGCCATAGAAAATGTTTTGTGTGCATGTGAACAAAAGAAAAATATTTATCCATGGTCAGAATATGTGGTGGAAGAAATTTACAGGTAAAAAAAGAATAATAATCCTGTTTAGAACTGAAGTTGAAGCAAAAGAACTGAAAGAATATTTGTTAACTATATGTAAATAAGTAATGGGCACTACAAAAATATATGATGGAAGAGGACTATGGACTGGGGAATGGAAATGTGGAGTAATATTGAAAATGGAAAATGATAATGTTATGCACATACCTAGTATTATTAATGTTCATGGTAATAGTAAAATACAGGGGTCAACCAAAGACTTGTTATTGTTGTGGAAAAAATGATCATTTAATCAATGAATGTGATAAGAAAGATGTTAGTTATGTAATAAAACAGGGCATAATGCAAAAATGTGATTTAAAATGCAAAAATAATGTGGCAATATTGGTCATTCATGGTTAGAATGTGAAATGAATGTGGACAAAAATGAAAATTAAGTTATAGAGGAGAAAGAGATAGAAGAATGTTTATAAAATAATAAAATCACTGTGTTGCAGCCAAAACTCTCCACACCCTTCCAAAGGTATCAAACGTTTTATTGAGACATAAACATGTTTAAAAAGTATTCTTTGAGTGCTTTCATCCCCTCAGAATGGGGACTTCATCAGAATACATGCCTTCTATTAAGTCCAACATTTATAACCCAATGTGTTGATGACATCACAGCCACACAAATGCATTTAAAGGCACAACCACTTTTTTTTAAATACAGCTTAAAAACATTTATAAACATCTGAAACCATATTTACTGCACTAAAAATAAGCTGTCCTAACCTCATGGAAATTTTTAACATAGCCTTTTGTCCCTAGCTCTCTTAATTAACAGGGGTTGTACATAAATAATTTCATTTAAACCTATGCCCTCCCCTGCCTGCAGCGTGATCTGCCATTTGACTTCTTTTTCTTCCATTAACTTTCTTTAGTCCCCCCTCTTCCATTAACTTTCTTTAGTCCCCCCTCTAGGGTTAACTAATACTGTCTCTAAGATTCCAAAATGGAACCCCTGAAAATTCTTACAAACTAAAGGATGCCTATACAGTACATTGTTATTATTCTTAGTGGATATCTGGTACACGTGTTCATATATCCTATTACGTAATTGCCTTTCGGTTTTGTCAACATAATATGCTGGACATCCCTTACACAGTGCAAGGTATATGACACCTGATGTGTGACAGTTACCCTTAAATTCTACTTTTGTTTTAAGGGTATTTTCTAAAATAACCATTTTACAATCTACTATGTAGCAACATTGTGAACAGGATCCACACTTTATAGTACCATCATACTTGTTAACTTGTGTGTTCTTCACATATTCAAAACTTTCTTTTATGTTTACCCTAGTTTTGTATACATAGGAAGGTCTCTCTCCTATAACCCTTCTCAAATCTGGATTTCCCCTGAGAATGGCCCAGTTTTTTTTCAAATATATCCTTCACTTTCCCTATATTCCGCAAATATGGTAAAATCATAGCCTTTTCAATTTTTTTTTGTCCCTGAGGTGACTCTCTAACCATGTTAAAATTTCCTAACAGGGGTTTGAATCTCTTATCTCATTCCCTTCTAACATAGTCCACATTTTCCTGAACCATACCCTGTGGGTATCCTCTTTCATAGAACATTTCCGCAACTTTCTGTAATTCATTCTCAAGGTCACCAGCTGAAGATGTTATTCTAGCAACCCTTACCATCTGTCCTTTCACAATACTGGCTTTTTGGTGGGGGGGGGGGTGACTACTTGTGTATTCAATGTAAGAATTGCTGAATGTAGGTGACTACTTGTGTATTCAAGGTAAGAGTTGCTAAATGTAGGTTTTTCTGTATATTTTAGATGTAAAACCACTTGGAGTTTTGAAAATCTGAGTGTCAAGGTAACTAACGGACAAGGGTTTACCTGTGTAAGTGAATTTTAAGAAACTGGTAGTGGAATTCAGATACTTAAATTCCTCCACTCTATCTATGGAACTATTCCACAGAATAAAAATGTCATCCAAAAATCTTATGTATAATCTGATATTTTGAAAATACTCACATCTAAAGACTTTGTTTACATCCCAGTCAAGGAGAACCAGGTTTGCAAATATGGGAGCACATGAGGCTCCCATAACAACACCTTTGTTTTGTTTGAAGTATTCTCCTTCAAAATATATATCTAGTTGTAGTCTAAAACTATCCCCATGAAATCAACTATTAAATTTACTTTCTCATTAGAAAAACCTGACATTTTATTCAAACAGTTAGCAAACATATCTAACCCTTCTTCCCCAGGGATACAAGTGAATAAATCCACTACATCGATGGTCAAAACAATCAAATTGTTTTCCCAAAGCTCTTCCTTAATTCTACCCAAAAAGACTAATGAATCTTTTACTAAATGCTCCACTTTATTCACAACTTGTTTTAACCAAAAGTCTATGGTGACACTAAAAGGGTAAGTTTTTGACCCCTGCCCTGCTACTATTGGCTAAAATGTTAAATTACTTAAACCCTTGTGAGTTTTCAAAATCCCAAAAATGGTAGCCACCATAGGGTTCTTGACTTTCAAAAAGCTGCAAACTTCAGGTGTAATACGCTCATCCAATAGGTATTCTTCCAAGTAATAATCTATTCTTCAGTAACTAATGTTGACTTCAATAAGTGAAATGTGGGTATATACACCAGCATCATGTAACATCTCTAGGATTTTTTGGGAATAATGTAAAGCATCAAAAATGACCATCCCACCCCCTTTATCTGGACACATAATCCTAATTGTCCTATTGTTTCTGAACTGTTCAAGTAATCTCAGCTCTTCCCCACTAAGATTTCTATATGATAAACACTTTTTTTTCTTTTAATTTTAGAGCATATAAATCCTCAGTTAACCTGCGGTGGTGGTGCTGCGGTAGCATTGTCGCCTCACAGTAAGACGCTGTCCGGTTCGATTCTCAGCTAGAGCGTCTTCTGTGTGGAGACATGTGTGAATGGGTGTACCTTCGTTGAAGGTTGTGTGTCAGGCCTGGCAAGCCAGTATGTAAAAATCAACTGCCAATCATTAGCGGACCGGAGTTCCGCTGTGGCGACCCCTAATCGGGAAAAGCTGAAAGACACAAACAATAAATCCTCAGTCACAGCTTTTCAAAAACATTTAGGGTGGGGTCTATTGGTGGGTTATACACACTCTTTTTTTAATTTCTTTGTTCCTAGTAAGACTAACATGTTCATTACAGTCCCTAAACAGGAAAGCTAAATTCAGTTTTCTCATGTATATTTTTAACTCAAAACAGTGTCTGTGTAATCAAAGCCTCTAGCTGGCATATATTTCAACCCCTTCATAAATAACAGAAAATGCTCCTTGGTTAAAGTTATTTCTGAATAATTATAAATGTGGTAACCCCTAAATGTGCTAACCAGTCCACTCCTTGAAATTTCATCATCACTGTTAGTTGTTATTCCCCTCTCCACTTGGTTCTGTTGAACCACTGATTTGGTGCCCTTTCCTTGTCTCTTCTCTCCCCCACATCCCATTTCTCCTGTGCATGAAAAAATGTTGATTATTTCTATAATTATTGTGCTGAAAACTGTTATCATGACAATTAGAGTTGTAAAGGGAACTTCTCCTTTCATTCCTATACATATACTCTCCTTTGTTAGGGTGGGTGTGGGTGTAGGTATACCCCCTCCCCCCAACAATTTTATGTTCCTTTTGTTTCAAAATGTATGCTCTGTTCTCTTTATATTCTTTTAAATCCCTTTGTAACTTTTTACAATTTTTTTGTCAAAAATGCTGTTACACTTGTTTTCCACCATTTTAAATTGTTTAAAATACAGAATTTCATATTGTGAAAACAATAGGTCATTTTTGATGTCATTATTTAAAGTCTCAACTTCACTAATCAAATGACACAGTTTGGCATCATTGCATAAAACAATCTTTTCCAAAAGCTGTAATCTATGCTTATTAAACATTTCAGAGAATTTGATAATCAGTTTTTCACCATATTCTATCCCAAAAGAAACTTTGTAAACCCTTAGGCCTTTTGGCACAATTTTCTTCTGTAAACCTTCATTTAAATAAGCATTCTTCATCTGGAGATTTCTAACATCAAAATTTTTTTCTCTAAAAGGAAAATGTTTTCTTTCAAAGTCCCAGTCTTTGTTGCATATTTCACAGTCTTTATATTGTTTTCCATATTTTGTTGGTCATTGAAAATAAAAGGTTTTTTAAATAAATTGTCTGTATCCACTTTATCAGTCCCATCCACATTAAATTGTGTAACTGCAATATTAAAGCCAAAACCCCTTTCCCCCTCATTGTATAAAACAGTACCTGTGGTTTTTGGCCTTACACCAGTTCCATGCATTGTGGAAATGCTAGA
This sequence comes from Protopterus annectens, assembly GCF_019279795.1. Taxonomy (NCBI): domain Eukaryota; kingdom Metazoa; phylum Chordata; order Ceratodontiformes; family Protopteridae; genus Protopterus; species Protopterus annectens. The sequence continues at coordinate 41,513,173 of NC_056731.1, read as the reverse complement.
AATGCCATTTCCACTACTCTCTTTTATCCAAGCACCATTTCTCAGTTTATTCATGCTTTTTTCTCCACTTGTAGAGTTTAAAATCAAACAGGACCCCAAACCTTGCCTCTCCTCAGCTTCCAGACCATTCCACCATGTCTCCTTGTCTGCCCCACTGGAAGTCCCACCTCCTGGTGACTGATTTCACTTTCTCTTTCCTGAGGACCCATCAATGGAGCCTTGGGATTAGTTGAACATGTCAATGAGGTGGGTCAGCTCACCTTTTACAATTGCCAGCTCTGAATAAACTCTGTTCAGCTCATCTCTGTGAACTGGCAAAAATAATGCTGGAATTTCATCTAAAGAGTCCATGCTGCAAGGTCGCCCTGTTAAAAATGCCAAAACTGTTTAAACAATGACCCCAGTGACAACCAAAACAAAAATAAAATAATAAAATCACTATGTTACAGCCAAAACTCTCCACAACCTTCCAAAGGTATCAAACATTTTATTGAAACATAAAAATGTTTAAAAAGTATTCACTGAGCACTTTCATCTCCTCAGAACAGGGACTTCATCAGAATACATGCCTTCTATTAAGTCCAACATTTATAACCCAATGTGTTGATGACATCACAGTCAAACAAATGTGTTATACAAGAACATATACAAAAATATGTGACTAATAAAGAGATTGTACATGAAGTTGAAGAAAGTAGCAAGGAAAAAAACAGAGGAGACAATTGAGGAAGAAGTTGACTGGTGTACAATAAGAAATAAAAAGAATATGATAGAGAAAAGAGTTAAAGAAAGGAAAAGAAAATTCAAAAATATAATGCTTAGAAAAAAATAAGAAAGGGAAGGGATAAATGTTTTATTATATTAACTGTTCTTAAAAGCTGAAAATATTAACTTTAAATGTGATCAATATGAAAAATCTTAAGAGGAGAATAGGTATATTTCAATAGTGTGCTGCATTAGATGCACATATTGTTTTAGAAGATATCAGATTATTAACAGAGGACGAAAGAACACAAACTGAAAAACTTTGAATGGTGTGGAGTTTGGAACATAGAGAAATAAATGTGCTCAGGCATATGTATATTACATCAAGAAAGCGTTAAAATATTAAATGCAACCATAGTGGAACTAGGATGAATTACAGTAATAGACTTGAGATGGAAAAAATATGTGTATAGAATTATAGCTTTATATGCATATATAACAAAAAAGAGAGAGAAATGTTGTTTAAAAATATTCTTGAATATGTTTGTGTAAATATGGACATTATAGTGGTAGCTGATTTTAATTGTAATTTAAGAAAAAAAGAGCAATTGCAATGTTAAAATTGTTAAATAAATTATAAGAATTGGAAAGTTAAGTGTATGGGAGAATAACCACTGGACCTACAAAAGGAATGAAATTAGTACAGAAATTGATTGTTTTTTAATATATGATAGTTTAAAAGTTAAAAATAGGACTTAAGTATACTGGATTTTCAAATCATGTGGGTATATAAGTACAGGAAATGAAGAATGTATAAGAATAAGAAAAAGAATAAAGAGAATTAATGAAAAGGAATTCGATTTAGAAGAGAAAAAAGAACTTATGGAATTATGGAAAAATCATACTAATATGAGAGAGTTTTACGAGAAATGGACTGTTTGGTGGCATAATTTTAAAGAGAAATATAAAAAAGTATTTTTAGAATGTATAAGGAAGAAAAGAGGAAAAGAAAAAGGAGAGATATAAAATATTAAGTCAATAAACATTCAGAGACTTATTAGAGAGGAAACATTCCTTTTATAAAAAAGAAATAGAAATATATAAAATTAATCAAATTAAAATTAACAACTTGTTATATTAACAAAAATATCATTTAGAAGGAAAAAATAAGTAGCACCATATCTGAGTAAAATAATAAAAGAAGGAAAAACCTAAGATAATTAAAAATTAAACAAATAAGACAGCAAGAAGGAAGATACAAAATGATTAAATAATATGTATTGGGATTATTTGTTAAAAGAGAAGAAAGCACAGAACACATTTATAAAGGTGAAAACTGAATAACGAAGATAATGAGTATTTAGAACAAAAAATAACTATGAAAAAATTGAATGAAATTCTAAAATATATTAAGATGAATTTTGCAACAGCCCTAGACAGAATTAAATATTGTTTGTTTAAAGAAATGGAGTGGCAAAAAATAATTTTTATAGAATTTATGACTGAATAGTTAGAAAATGGAATTAATGAGAATGAAATATGTATAGGAGTTATAAAATCTATATTTAAAAAAGGAAATAAAGAGGAGATAAACAATTAGAGACCTATAACATTGAATAATATGGATTATATTTTTTATGAGAGTAATAACACAAGGCTACAAAAAAAATGGACAGAATATATGACCAAAATGCATTTGAAAGAAAAGGAAAAGGAAGTCAAGAGTTATTATGGATAATAAGAGAAATAATTGATGATATCATAAATAAAAATGTAGAAGCAAAGGTTATGGTAGGGGATATAAGTAAAACCTATGATGATATTCAATATAAATAATTATGAGGAATTTGTCAGGCATATAGGGCCGGATTCACGAAGGCTTGCACGGAGTCTAAGAGTAGAGTAAGACTTCATGCAGCCAACATGTCTGCCGAGCGATCCAGGAACAGCCGGCAGGGGCGTGCAAGAGAGCTCCTAAAACGACTCTTACACGGACAGGGTTAGGATATGCAAATTACCTCATTTGCTGCCGAAAGCTATGCAAATGAGGTAAATTTGCGATCCAGGAAACCCTAACCTGTCCGAGTAAGAGTAGTGTTATTTGCAGAAATGTACTCAGTTGTCAACTGAGTATCGTTCTGCAAATAGCAAAACGGAGCTGTGACAGCTCCAAATAAAGGATGCATCCAGTTGAGGAAGCATGCCAATGGCCAAATATATGGCCATTGGCATGTTTTCCCATTGCAAAATAAAAAAATATTTTTTTTTACCTCGATCTCCAATGTTTAAGCATAGCATAGTGCCGCGCAAATGTGCTCCGCTCTAAAAATCAGAAAACCAAAAAATAAAAGGCACAAATAGGGAAATTATTCAAAATATTAATCTGCCATGCAAGTGAATGGCAGGCTGAAGACAACATGGCTACTGAGTAGAGGTTGCTAAGGGGGGAAGCTCAGTCTGAGAGATGTAACTAAGCATTAGTAGGCAATCCTATGCAAATGAGCATAAGGATAGTGAATCCCAATATTCCCTGCTATGTGAACCATGTCCCTAGAGTGTAAGAGTAGGAAAAGGGGAGTAACAGAGTAGGAGATGGGTGACATCATGAGGGGGTATGTATGAAAAAGACTGTAAGCTTATTGGAGCAGAGTGGCATGTGGTTGCTGTGAGTTACTCAGGACTAAGAGGGGTGTGTCTACAGTTGTCTAAACTGAAATCAAGAAACTGAAGGTGTACGCCATGGCTATCACTAAAGTTTCTTGCAAAGCTGCCTACACTGTGTGCATGTGTGTGCGTGCATGTAAACCCATCTAAGCCTGTGTGTGCGGGTGTACGCCCGTGTAAGCCTGTTTAAGGCTGTCTAAGCTAGTATACACGAATGTGCACCCGCCTTAGCCCGTGTAAGCCTGTGTAAGCCTGTGTGCGCATGTGTGAGTGTGTTTGTGCTTGTTTGCGCGGCTCTGCCCCCGTGGACACAGAAATGGGAAAAGGAAGGAAAGGAAGTAGTAGGAAGTTAACCAAGGAGAACTAGCAGAGCTGCCAGGTGAAATCAATCAGAATCAGCCAATTACACAGGCAGTACACTAGCCCAGCCAGCCCAGCACTTAAAACTCTGCAAACAACATTCCCCCATGTTTTTCTCAGAAACACTGCAACACTGCAGTCAACAAAGAGAAGTGAAAACTTAAAAAGTTTAAACTGAGACCTAAAAATGTTAGGGGCTGCCATTGCTGTTATAAGGCAACATGTGCAAGATGCTGAGGGTGGTGCCATTGCAAATGCTGCTGAGCAACCCACAGTGAGGAGACAGAGAAGAGTGTACAGACCCAGGGTAACCTACCAGGGGCTACATGAGCTGGAGACAGTGGAGCGCTATAGAGTGGACAGAGAACTCCTGCAGCAAATTGTTGAGCTGTGCAGGCCACGCCTCACACACAGAACAAACAGAGGGGAACCCATCCCAGTCGAAACCAAGGTATGTGTTGGCCTAATAATACTAGCAACAGGTACCTTCCAGAGACCAACTGGTGATATGATGGGGGATTTCACAGGCATCAGCATCAAGGGTATTGCACCAGTTCCTGAATGCCATGTCAGCACATGTCAGTGATCATGTATATTTCCCCAATTCCCATGAGGTATTGGCCAGCAATATGCGCCTCTTCCAGCAAGTAGCGGAATACCCTGAGGAAGTGGGTGCAATTGACTGCACACACATACACATCAAAGCACCAGCTGGTGAGCGGGGTAGGGCCTACATCAACCGCAAGGGCTTCCACTCCATCAACTGCCAGGTTGTGTGTGATGCCCAGGGCATAATACTGAATGTGTGTGCTGGCTGCCGTGGAAGCTACCACGATTCCCATATCTCGCATCTGTCGCAGCTGTACCAGACATTTGCAAATGGGGACATCCCTGACGGTCACCTAGTGGGGGATGCTGGATACGCATTGGAGCCGTGGCTGATGACACCCATCAGAAATGCACACACACCTGAACAAGAACTCCATAATGAGGCACATGCACAAACACAAAATGTAATCGAGTGTGTGTTTGGGATGCTCAAGTCACGGTTCTGGTGCCTGGACACATCTGGTGGAGCCTTGCAGTACTCACCAACTACATGTACCCAAATTGTCATGGTATGTACCATGCTACACAATCTGATTCTGCGAAAACAGCTGCAGCCAGAACAGCATGGGGCAGGGCCAAACAGCCCCCCACCATTGCCAAGGCCTGCACAGGCACAGCGTGACTCAGAGGAGGAACAACCTGAGCCTGCTCCAGTAGGCAGAAGGAGGCATGCCCAGTATGCCTTGTCCTTGGCAAAGAGGCAATGCATAGCACATACACTGGCTCAGTAGGAACCCTGGAAATGATACCTCTCACTGACTCGCACATAAAATAAAAGGGATGCCCAACTTGACACTACCTGTTTCCAAACATGTATAGGGAGTGTAGTATGTGCATCTGACATAGGCAGCCATACAGCACCACCTGAGGCATGATTGCCATGTTTTACGCAATATAAAGCAGTGCTAAGCAGCTTTTACCAATATGTAGTATATGTAAACAAAATTGCTCGTGCAATGTTGGCCAAGGTCGGCCAAAGCTGAGCAAAGTCAGTTAAACATGCTCATATCTGCTTTACTATACCTTAAGCAGTCTGGTCTGGCCAGCATGAAAATAAAAAGCAGTGACAGGGCTTGAACCCAAGATACTGTGCATTATAGTCACAGTACTGAACCACTAAGTCATGATAGCATTACAGTGGCACAGACACAGCAGGACAATTGTACACTAATGCAAACACAAAGCAATGCTGTATCATGCCCCTAATGAGGCAAATGGGTAGCCTCACCCACATGCCTATGCAGACAGAGAACATCAGGCCAGGCGTTGTGATGTGAGTTGTGTAGGCTATGAAGTCGCAAGCTAATATATGTGGCAATGGACGCTAAGACCTGTAGTATACTAGTATGCCTCAAGCCAGTATGATAGGCAACAGTACAGACTGTAATGGTGTCCTGTACATAGCAGTGCAGGCACAGCAAATGTGTATAAGTGTCAGGTGAAACCCACATCCTATGTACACCCACAGTAACAATCTGGTGTACCCACGGTTAGAAATGTACAAAGAATAGCTGTCCCCCCTGTATGTAGAAATGTTGATAGGTCTATGCAAAGTGTCTCATGGAAGCCCTGCAGGCACAGCATGATCCCTGTTGATCTATGACACAAAGGTGAGCCCTGCTGTAAAAATACACCTTGATTTACCATACACATATGGTATTAATGTGTATACTGTGCGTGCTGACACACTCGAACAAATGTAGTGGATTTCAATCTGCATCACACTGAAAGGTCATACTGGGCATGCTCACACACAGGATAAATATGGATGTGATGATAAGGGATCTATGGACAAACGTGTATAGTCATCTCTACTTCCAGAAACACATTCACAAAGTGGTCTGAAAATCCTGCTATGTGTACACACAAACTGCCAAGGTCTGTGCATGTAGGTCAAAGGAGGTTGCCACTACTCAGCAGTCATCAGACCTGTGAGAGACTACCACAACACACTTGCGAGGAATCTGACTAGGCACATTCAGCAACTAGAAAGAACAATGAAGAACCTTAACAAGAGGATTACTGGCCTCAAATAGTTGCCCCATGCAACAAGAATGAATGTAACCCAAGCTGTACTCAGTGGCATACTGTCTACGCAGCAGATCTGTGCCCAACAGACAGGTCCATGTCATGGTTACACTCAGATCTGTTCTGAGTTACAGCTCAATGGCACTTAATGTACAGAGCCAACTGATATTGGCAACATCCTGGCAGATAGGATCAGTGTTAACTTTACTCCCCTCTCACCCATGAAAGAGCACATGTCTATAATGGAAGACCGCAAAGTTGCTGTCATCATGGCTGCACAGGTAGAAAACACTCTCTGAAGCCAGTATCACAGCAGCCATGGGACTAGATAACTTCCCAGGCTGTGTAGTATCTACTTCCCTGAAGTAAACATTAACATGGAGGTTCTGTGGCTACTGAAGTTTACAGAGGACTGCAAACTAGGAGCCATCATTGTAAACACTAAAGATCTGAACATCCTACCAAAGGGGCTCACTGAGACAGATGGCTGTTGTCCAAACCATGGGCTGTAGCTCAATACCAAAAGGTACATTATCATCACCTTTGTTAAAATCTCTGTAGCCAAGAACTACAACATAGGTGGTAGTATACCTCACACTTTAAGTGTGACAAGAGACCCTGGGCCACGGGTGGACAGTGGATACAACTGTGATAAGCACATTCCCACAGTAGTCAGGAAACCCTCTTATGTGGCACACCTCATCACAAAATGTGTCTCATGCAGAATAAAAGAGGACATTGTTCCCCTCTACTCACCACTCACTAGAACTATAAAAGAGTACAACACCACTGTTGCTATGTACCTCACAAGACAACTACAACAACTGGAAAGCCAGCAGCAATACCTCACAAAGAGCATTATTGGCCTGAAATATATGCCATACAGAGACCATCGCAAAATGTTCCATGTGTACTCCCTTGCATATCACCTACTCATAGGTGTTCACTGCGTAACATCTAAAGCTATGTCAAACATGCAGCTGTTGGATATGATCCACATAAAACACTCACAATAACCCTGACCTTAGGACCCAAGACCACGAGTGAAATACAAAAGGAAGTGGTATAGTCATTTACCTTATGGATATCCACACCCCCAGGTTACTGCCATAGCATGAGGCCTTGGAGACCATGCAAGTGCAACTAACATTGGGCAAAGCTGCCCATCAGATTGTAGCCTGCTACAGATCATGTACCTTGTCTCAGGAACCTCACTCAGTATTCTGGAGAACAATGGCAAATATAAAGGTCATGTCAAACACCATTATATGAGGAGATTACAACTACCCAAACAATGAGTGGGTGAATTACTCATATACAATGTCCTTTGCCCAATGTTTCCTAGAGTTAAGAAACCCTAACACCCTGGAACAGCTGGTCAGCATGCCCACTAGAGGTGACAACATACTGGACATGATCATCACCAACATGGGGTACCAGTGTTCCACAACAGAGATAATCCCCTTGCTGGTAATATCAGATCATTAAGTAATCACACTGGACATCCACATCCCACCCCCACACCCAGTTAATGAAACCACTGTGAAGCCATTTTCAAAAGCAAACAGCACACTTCCCAAGACCAAAGTGGAATGTCCCAAAGCCTTCTTGCTATAGGATAATGGTATACAATCTGCCAAGTCATTTACAAGTGCATCCTATGAGCATCTACAGGGATGCATGGATCGAGACATCACAAATAAAAGCAAGATGCACTCCTCCAAAAATAAGAAAACAATCTGGTGGTCGTTGCCCATAAGTAAGCTAGACAACAGAAGGAAGAAACTAACACCTGATAGAGCCAACTTCACTAAAGGAAAGGCATCACTGATCATTATTAGGATGAAACAATGATCGCTCATTAAATAATCCAAGCACAGTTTCTAAAGACAAACTGCCAAGGAATGTAAAAATAACAACCACAAAGCCTTCTGTAGCTATATCAGACATGTAGGTGTCAACTTCCAAATATGCTGTCAGCTACTGAAAAAAGCAATGACATACACCAAACCAACTTTCATTGCCCACACCCAGGGGGACAAGTGCAGTGTAAACTCCCCCCATCACCCCCAAAAGGGCCTGTGTCTATCACAGAAGGATGCAGAGACACAGACGTCACAGACATGCATGTAAAGACAGCCCTCACCAAAGCTAAGGACATAGCATCAATGTGACTGTAAGTTGTCCCAGGCTGTGTCGTACACTAGGCCCACAAGGAACTACACCCTCACGTACATTCACTGTCCAGACTCAAGCGTATCACAGGCTATGTACCTAAAGAATGGCATACACTAGCAGTCATCCAGCTCCACAAAGGGTGTGCCAAAACAGAACCTGGAAACCATTGCCCAACATGTGTACTCAGCCTGGTCTACAGAGCTATTGAGCAATTCATCATGGAACCCATACACTGAGACATTGGAGATCTCCAGACACTGGACTCTACACAACTTCGCCTTGTTAAAGGCATATCCTGGCTCCCAAACCTAGTTGACTTATTTAAAGCAGTTACCATGAACATAGATGGAGGTGAAAGTAGTCCACACAGCCCACCTGGACCTCACTAAGGGCTTACCACACCATTCCCCACTCCGTCATCATGGACAAGTGTACCAGCTTGAACATGAACAGCTATGTCACAGGATGGGTGGCCAAGTGGCTCACAGATCAAACACACATGTTCATATTTGTGGGTGCCATGCCCAACTCTAAGCCAGTCACACATGGCATCACACAGGTCTTGGTCCTGGGACACCATCTGTTCAGTCGATACTGCTCAGAGGTACAGGCAAGCACGGCAGGTGTAAGGCTGAACAGATTTGCAGATGACTGGAAACTGTGGTCCATAATTGACTGTACAGCTGAAACAGACATCCTCCAGACGTGTCTTACAGAGACAGATACCTGGTGTCAAAACAATGGCCTCAAGCTGAATGGCAAAGAATGCATAGTCATCCCCTTTGGGTAATACAAAGTGCACACAAATTACCACATAGGTGGTAATCCAGCATGTACGGAGAAAGTAATTATGGCCCTGGGGACACAGGTAGATAGTAAACTCACCTTTGATGATCACATGGCCAAAGTGTTTAGACATTCGTTCAATGTAGGCCAACTAATGTCACCTAATGTAACACACTTCGTATACTCTGTTGATGTCACCATCCTACAAATATACCTGTGGAAAAAAGTACCCCCAGTAATATGTATAGCGTGTCATGTTAATGTGTACTCCTCTAGTATAATGAAGTAGTTAGGTACGGGTTTGAATCCTGCACTTGGCAACTGTGTGTGTGTTTGTGTGTATTCCCCTTGGGAAGGAACAGCCTTTTATGAGAGTACTGAAACACCTCAAAAGTGGTTATGTAATGTTTGTCAAGTCTGATGATGTCAGCATCCTACAAGTATACCTGTGGAAAATACAACTCCCACTAATCTGTATAGCGTGTTGTGTTAGTGTGTACTCCTCTAGTATCATGAAGTAGTTAGGTAGGGGTTTGAATCCTGCACTGGGCAACTGTGTGTGTGATTGTGTTTGTGTGTGTTCCCCTTGGGAATGAACAAGCTTTTAGGAGAGTAGTGAAACACCTCAAAAGTGGTAATCTAACCTTTGTCAAGTCTGATGATGTCAGCATCCTACAAGTATACCTGCGGAAAATAAAACTCCCACTAATCTATATAGTGCGTCGTGTTAATGTGTACTTCTTTCGTATCATGAAGTAGTTAGGTAGGGGTTTGAATCCTGCACTGGACAACTGTGTGTGTGCCCCCCTTGGGAAGAAGCAACCTTTTAGGAGAGTAGTGAAACACCTCAAAAGTGGTAGTCTAACCTTTGTCAAGTCTGATGATGTCACCATCCTACAAATATACCTGTAGAAAAGAAAACTGACAGTGTTGTACATAGCGTGTCATGTTAATGCATACTCCTCCACTAGCATGAAGTAGTTAGGTAGGGGCTTGAATCCTGCACTTGGTGAGTGTGTGACCTGTATGTGTGTGACACTGTTGGTCAATGTGTTGTGGGTTTTGCTTTTACCACTGTATGACATATCAGTATGCATTGCACGTGAGCAAGCTGTGTGTCAAATACATATATGTACATGTTACCTCAATGACTGCATGTGTGGGAACCCTGCTTTCTCCAATAACACAGCTGTCATCCTTGCCAGACTGTGCTGCTGCTTCCCAGACCTTAGGTCACATCTGTATGCTTGTGACAAGGCCAGCCACTGCAGTGATCCCTGGCCTAGGTCATCTTTGTCACACAAAGTCATTACGATTCCTATTGGAATGTGTGAGTGAGAGTCTGTGGCCGAGGTATATGTCAGACCTGTTCAAACGCAGCAAAGTGTGTCCGTGATGACCATTCATAGGTGTAGAACAAACTGTGGATATGCATGCAGTCCCCTTATTGCTTATGTGATCCACCAAGAGATCCCGGAATACCTTTGGAAATGTGATTAACAAAGGAGAGATGACATAACACTTGTTTGCATGTACACATCGGTACCTGTTCATCATGCTGGTGGCTTCTACCTATGTGGTACTGTGGGGATAATATGTTCCTTATAGGTGGATGACAATGCTTAGTTTGGCTTATAGCTTTACAGCATGGGTTTGACAACAGGCATCTGTCTGTATGATACCCTTGTGGAGTATGAGTGTCATCTGGAGACTGCATTATAGGCCACAGTATGCATTACCAGACGTGGACGGACATATCCCTACTGTGATTGCTTGTACCTAAGAGAGCTATATGGCGAACAGGAGTGGTCTCAGTAATGGGTGCAAGTGACTACCAGTGTTTACTGGCATTGCATAGTACCTGAAGGATCCAAATGTTCCTGTGTGTCCTACATTTGTGTGTCGGTTGTCAAGACATCATCTAACGATTGGTTATGGTCAGGCTGTTGAAGTGATGTATACCACCAGAATGCAAAACAATGACAGATAGTAACAGTATCACCCACAGCACAGTGTCAAACCATGTCATACACACATGTGTAGTCAGGTGCCGGAATGTGTGTAGTACAATGCATACTGGCCACCAATAGAAACTATGGAGTGTTACTGTGTAATACAGAGCATGTCACCCTGGCCATGTGTCCACTATGAACATACATGCAGACAGTGCACCTCCACCATGTTCACAACTGTACACCTGCAAATCTGTGCAACACACATCCCACACATACTGTCAACTCCCTAACACATGCTGCCAATACTGCACACATCAGCCAAGTGGCACGTGGCCAGACAATACACAATTGGAACCAACACTGGTGTAAACAACACTACAATGACAATCATAGCTTTAATTCATCATGCCTGCTCAGCTACACCTTCAAGCATATCATTACACTCTACAGCTGACAACATGCTAACATTGCTATACTGCTGTATAGACACCCTGTGCATCAGCACCATGGTAGCCTGTTCCTGCATCGATGTTACAGATGACAGGAGGTGGCACAGGTTTCATCATATGCACAGGGTGTGTTGTTGGTTCGCCAGAGGCCTACAGTGAGCCAACCAATTGACATGTATGTGTGTGTGTGTGTGTGTGTGTGTGTGTGTGTGTGTGTGTGTGTGTGTGTGTGTGTGTGTGTGTGAGAGAGGGGCAAGAATACTGTAATGGGCCAATGTTGCTGTAATGTGTGTAGGTATGTGTTAGCCCTAGGTGTCTGGAGTATGTGTGTGTGTCTGCATGCACACAGTTCCACCATGTGGCTGCCATATACGGGTATTTGTGGGACAGCCACAGACTGTACCTGTGAGGCTTTACAGATCACCGTCTCTGGCCACGGATACGGCACCTGTGCCTGGCAGGGATGCTACTGACACTATCGGGTACCAAGCCAGACTGGGTACTATCCCCAGAGGTGGATGGATGCACACTGGACACAGGTCCCTGCTGGGACTGTCCAGAGCCATGTGCATGTGGTCTTCTAGGACATTCTATGCACAGCCCACCCCCAACATTGCTGGGGCTGGTACTGGAACTACGGGAGCGGCTGTGGCTTGAGGGACGTCTGCGGCGACTGCCAGCTGCTGATGTTGCTGGCATACATCCACATCGACGTCTTAACCATCCTGCACTGTCCTCACACATGCACATGACATTGCGGAGGATATCTAATGTCTCTCCCCAACGTCTATCAGTGACCTCGGTGTAATGTTGGATGGCACCTGCTAGATCATGGATACTGTCAATGACAGTGGTGTTATGGGCCCTCTGTGCCCTTAGTCCCTGTCTGGTGTACCGTTCCATACGTGCCTGCGCCTCCATGACAGCCTGGAACATGCGTGACGTTGTCAGACCTGTGGCACATCTGCCAGTGGCATGATGAGCAGCAGTGCTCCTATGAGAACCCCTGGACATCTGCCTATGTGGTACCCTTCCAGACATCTGGGTATGTCTGCTGTGTTGGGATGCATGTGCCATGGATACCACACTGTCCTGGCCAATGCCAACAGTATGCTGTCCCTCAGCTATGGGCATTGGTGATGGATGTATTGGCAGTATGACTGTATGCATGGATGGGGTGGACAGCTGTGTACTGTCAATTGGTGGCCCAATGACAGTCCCTGGCAAACACGCCTGTGCCTCAACACACCTATCTTCATTATCACTATGTGGCTCAGTGACATTAGTTTCCCTGCTGCAGTGAACAAGCCCTAACACAGCACCTGTGGGAGGGAGACAGGAAACACACTTTACGACCTGTACATGATGTCGGCACACATGCACACATGCACACATGCACAGATGAACACATGCACACATGAACACATGCACACATGCACACATGAACACATGCACACATGCACACATGCACACAGGCACACACGCACACAAATACACTCCTCACTACAGCAGATACCCACACACACCACCAGCAATCCAAAACATACTTAATAGTGGTTGAAGGTGGGTTACAGTATCACAAGGCAAACAGTCATATCACACATGTCAGCATGCAGAAGGTTTGTTGCTCAAGACCATGTAGTGCGAGTGTAGACAGTCCGTGTTAATAACAGTATACATGGCTTTGATGCATGTGTGCTGTTGTTCAGTGATTGGCCTCACAGCCACTCATTACATGGGTTTGTAAGGTGCCCAATAGAGAGCATTGACTAACATGAATGTGTTATGTGTTGAAGAGTGTCGCACAGCCCAATGATAGGCCTCTACCCCTCAGGTATATTATGTGTGCTGTGTGCATGACATGTGGAATACTGAAGTGTGACCTTACAGTGGGTGTCTGGATATGCTATGTGTAGCATGTTAAGGTGTACTGCGTATGACAAAGTTGTGTATGTTGTGTACATGTGTAGCAGCTATGCCTATCCAATGTCCAGTATGGTGTTACCACAATTGTGTGTGCTGCTCTGTGTATTGCATGTGATTGAGGCAGCTACTGTCATTACTGAGATGTGCATAGTCTCACAGCAAATATGTACAGCATGCATTATGCGTAGGTGTGTTTCATGTACATGGCCTACACCTCACCTATGACATGCACATTTCATTAGCAATATTAAAATTATAACACACTCACCAGCATCGACTGGCTGCCTTGCTGTCACGCCAGAGGGACCTACAAGAATATGAGACAGTTTGTCAGTGGCCACAACTGTGCCATTGCTACTGTGAGTTTGCTAAAGTACAGTAGTACAACAGTCGACAGTCACAGGCATACTGATTATATTCCAAATATCAGTATTGCACAACACTATGCAGCACAACTGCTAATCACACAGTACACATGTCACATATGCATAATCTACCAATACAGATAACAGTAGTCTACAGATAGGTCATGTTACCTGCACACTCCATGTCAACATGCTGGGTGGCTCCGGCCTCCATGATGACACATGTCAGTTGCTGTTCCTGTGGTTGGCCAGGAGCCACCACACTTAGGAGCAGCTCCTCCACTCTGGTGAGGGGGGATGAATGGCCACCCCACCACCTGTGGCAAGCTGTTGTCGACGGATATCAGACGCATGCCGCCGGACATGTCTAATTAAATCACTGCAGTGATGGCGTACCCGCTCATATGTCCAGTTATGCATGCTTATGTCATTTACCTGATGAATGAGATCTTGCCACAGTGCAGTCTGCTCATGCTGGTCCTGGCTGGTTCTAGAGAACAGCAGGGTGTAGTGCTACACTAGGCTGTTGTGTATTTCCAGCTCCTCTGCAGCTGTATAAGGTGTGGGACATACCCCTGGAAGACAATTAAACAAGATGTATGAGCAAGTCAAGTGGCACACTTAACATCCTAAAGTACAGATATCAATTACCTGCCATATTTTGCATCTGATTGGTTGTCAGAGGATAGACATGTTCAATACCACATATTAGTGCTCAGGCCACAACTGCTTGATAGTGCCTGCCACGCTGTATATATCAAACCATGTTCTGCACAGCAGCAAAGAGAAGCCAGTGTGTAAGCCTATACACCAGTACATGGCACACTGTATGTGACACAATGCACCACCTAATCACAGGAGGTATATATATATATCAAGCTAATGCATGAAGAAAGATGTCATCCATTGCAATGAATGTAAAGTACAATTACAGTATTACCAGTATACCACAGTAGTCTTTGATGCCAAACCCCTGTCTAACATATGTGCACAGTTTTTGATATAGGTGTCATACTGCTGTACTAGACTATACATGTTGCTAGATACACACTTATACCCTGTAACACAGATATGATTGAGGGCATGGTACAGGTATAATTACACACACATCAGACATACATAGAACACACAAATGTATGCCAACCCAGATGAGCTTTACCTGTGTACCATACAGTACTGTGTGTCACTACTTACAAAACCTTATGCCTGTGGTATGCAATCTGTGAGGACTACAGGGAACACACAAAACAGTGTTTCCAAGCAATGTGAACATACAACATACTGTACTGTTTAGGCCTACAGCTTCAGGTAGTACTACAGTTCATATGGGAGTTGGATTCACCAGCAGTACCACTCACTAAGCATACATGTATTGCTTTAGCCTACAATGGGACACCACAGTCGACAACAAGGGACTACGTCACACTGTATGCCATACTACTTTTTCTGCCTAGCAATAGCATACACATCTTTTGCTGGGATCACAGCTAGGACAGAAACTACCATGACAGAAACAATTTCACACTAAGCTATCACACCTTTACAGACCTTGCACACATTCACCAACACATTCACCATCACACTCAGTCAACCTCACATAGCAATTATTGCACTCAGTACATGTGTGTGTGCATCATGTCATGGGTAGGTAATATGCTATTAGCCCTAGGGCCTACAGCAGCCTAGCCATACGCTACCCTGGCTTTTGACACACATGTAATTTAATGTCACTTGCTCCTGTCAACCAGAGCCACAGACGTGATTCCCGGGGTGTATTTCCTATCTCCCAAACAATCATCAGGAGTATTTATGACAACTGCTAATGAGGAGCTTTGTTTGCTATTGATAGGTGGTTTGTTCCAGAGTATGGCATGTCTCTGAGTTAGGATTCTATCCCTCCAGCATGTGCTGTTTAGTGAGCTGACAAGGTGTAGGGCCCTAGAGTGTGTATCTAGGAGGGATTGTAATATGTTTACGTGGAGGATGTCCAACAGCTATGGGCGTGACATAGCTCAGTATGTTAGGCAGAGGTCACCTCTGGGTAGGCGGCATGCAACACAGTGTAGCTGTGGTTTTGTGAGTTGGTCTGCATAGGGCATCTGTTTGAGGCCAGTATTACTCTTTGTGAGGTATGTCTGTGGCCTTTCCAGTTACTGTAGTTGACATTGTACTCTCTAATGGGTTTTAAGTGTGATGAGTAAAGGGGAACACTGACCTATATTTCCCTAGATGACACACCTTTTGTGATGATGTGTACCACGTAGACAGAGTACATGACCAGTGTGGCACTGTGATTATCAATGGGGAGGCTACTGTCCAACTGTGTCCCATGTTCCCTTGTCACACCTTCGGTGTTAGATAGACTACCACCTATGTGGTAGTTAATGGGTACAGTGTTCTGGCAAGAAGGGATGGCACTGCAGTGTCAACACTGAGCTTCAGTCCATACCTTGGTTGCCAGGCACCTGTCACAGTAAGTATGCCCCATGTCTCTCTCCCTCTGTCTATATATATCTACATATATATATATATATATATATCTGCATATATATATATATATATATATATATATATATATATATATATATCTACATATCTATATATATATCTATATATCTATATATCTATATATATATATATATATATATATATATATATATATATATATATATATATATATATATATATATATACACATACACATAAACATCCATTGCTGTACATATAGATGTACATATAGGCACATACACAGTCCACTATTCATGGTGGGAATATCAATTATGTGACAGTTGTGAGATATACAGTTATGTATTAATATTGCACAGTGTTGTGCAGACTGCATTGAAGGTGTCCTCAGCCCATGTAGCTTTAGCAGGCCTCACTGGCTGCAACACTGCAAAACTGACAGAGCATACCCACAGCATTTAACCACCACATGTCATATACCAGCACTGCATGCTGTTTTCTTTGCCACACACTACAACCTACATAGAAATATGCACATAACAACCTTCAACAACGTATATATATACACCCTTCACAAGCAGTTGCAGTATGTCCCTTGCCCTATGCACATGTACAGATACATAGAGATACATACTGCTGCCACATATGGATGATTCACAGTATGTAGAGTACTCTTCATAAACATCTACTACATGCCAGCAAATACATATGTGTTACATACCTTTCTTCTGTATTGCTCTGTTTCGTCTGTTTTTAAAGGAAATATTTTTTTTTTTATTTATTATTTTTTTTCTCTGTCTGTTGCTGTTGCTCTTTCTTTTTCTGTGTCTCTCTGTTTCTGTCTCTTTGTCTGTCTTTGTCTGTGTCTGTGTCTCTGCCTCTGTCTCTGTCTCTGTCTCTCTCTCACTCTCGCTCTCTCTCTCTTGCTGCAATGAGATTATTGCATGTGTGGACAGCAAGTACAGCCTGCTTTTCTAGGTATCTGCACATGTGCATGTGATGTCCTCTGCACCAATTGGTGCACACCATTTACTAACTGCATGCAGCCTGCTGTGTGGTAATTGCAGTACTTACTGTCATAGCAGCCCACTGCTATAAAATACTAGGTTAGGTAGGCATAGCCCTTTCAGCTTTCCAAAGTGGGGCCCATGCTTGTTTGCTGTGGCCACCGTTGTGTCAGTCAGAAGGTTGGTATACTTCTTATCTCTGAAGCTAGGGTTGTAGCCAGTGATATGCATGTTGTACTCAAACCTGAATGTTGTTGCTTCTAGTACACACTTGTCAGTGTAGAATTTTACTCACCCCTCCAAATGCTTACACAAGATACATGGGAGTATGTACTTTCTTTTCTAATTAGACAATTAACTGCCATACAAAAGTAGTTATTGCAATGTATTCCTCTGGCACATGAACTGTTTGTGAACTGCTATACTGTAAATATTAATTACCTCAGTTCTGAGCAGTTTGTTGTTTATTTGTGTTGACATTAGCACAGGCTGCTCAAGACCGGACACATTTCAGTACTGAGTATGCCTACCTACATCCTTGGTAGAGCCTGAATACACAGGTATATTGTTCTTTTGGGTAGGGGTGCAGAAGTACAGAGAGCATTATATATTCTTGTGTGATGTTTATCTTGCTGAACATACAGGGTTGCTGTGTACCTGTTAGTCTAACAAGGCAAGTAGTCTGTCTGCGTAGCTCCCACTTGTGGACATATCCAGATGGTAGCCAGAGGTTAGCCTATTATTCTTTGTCTGTGCACCACACCGGTCTTTTCTGCATTGGAACAATGGCATTGTCACAGTTGGTTGATAACAGTACATGGCTACATCCTTTAATATTTCTGTGTTGTACTCCTACATAAGCCTCTGCCAGGCCTCTGATACACTCAGGTATATATTTGACCAGCCTCAGGGAAAGGTACATATAAGTGAGGTACACCTGTAATATATTACAGACATTAAGTTGAGACTATGAGAGAATCAGAGCATATGCATTAATTTACCTTTTCTGATGTGCATGCAGTGTGTACTCTTACTTATTGACATTATTCATTAAGTGTAATTCCCCACTTTTCGGCCTACTGTCAGTACTTTTCAGAGGGATTCTGAGGGACAAAGCTAAAATTTTTTACGAATCAGAGACATCCCTGAAAAGCAGTCACAGTTGGGAAGTATGGCCTCTGCCCTATTCAAATATGCCAGTGTTTATCCTGCTCTGACACTGTGTGGGGTTTGTAAAGTGCTACTGTAACATTATTTCCTGCTAGAATCGCTGGTTCTCTTTTCACAGTCATGTCATGCAATTCCACAACAACTGCTGGTAAAGATCCACAGAACAGGATTTGTGTTATGGCATTCCTATTTTCCCTTTACATTCACTCATTGTAATGCATGATATATTTATTACAGCACCAACTTGTTGTATATCTACTGTGGCCTAGTGGTACTTCATGCAGTGTACTGTGTCCAAGGTCCAGGGTTTGAGACTGACAGATGTGCTGCTCAGCAGAACAAATGCCCTGTCATGCAGAGTGACTAAGGCACTTTTAAGCAGTTGTAAGTGGATTTGCGCGGGTTTGCACAACGCTTAGCAATACTTAGCTAAGCGCACACATGCGCACACTCACTCAAACCCACTAACTATTGCTTAAAAGTGCTTACTCCCACTAACCCCCACGATAATTTCTTTGAAAGAAAAGAAAATGGGGAGATAGGAAAGTGGTGAAAAAGAGGGCACAAAGAGCGAAAGACAGTAGGGAAACCAGCTCGGGATGTGCAGGACAGGTGTAGGGAAGGTCCATAGCTGCCCATTTCTTTACCAGCAACAGCTGTGCATATGTTAGGAATTTGGAGTGAAATTTGAAATCTTCCACCCCTGAGAGAGCAGTGAGGACAACAAAGTATGTTGTACTGCCAATTATAATTATCAGTTTACATGTCCAGCGGACATGTGTGCAAAATGGGGAGCTATGTATGGGGCATATTTTTTTTGTGGGAACAGATTGCCTTTTTTTTTTTTCAGGTGAGAGTGGAATGTGAGGTAGAGGAAGTAGGTATATTTGGGGAGGTAGGTTGGGGAGGTAAACAGACAAGACAAACAAGACGCATAATGGGGCAGAATATGACAAATGGGGTGGGTGAACACAATTGACGGGGATGGATGTTTGGAAATTGCAAGCCCATGAGCCCACAGATGGTAACAGTGGAACTGAGATCTCCACCCATGGGCAGTCACCACTGCACATTCACAGCCTCGAGGGTGGCTGTGCTGGGGGCTGCGTAGGAGGGGCAGGCTCACCCATGAGTCACGCCACTCTCGCCTCGAGCTGGCGTAGGGGATCAGCGACTGAACGCTGGATCTCCCTACACACCACAGACCGGACCCTTCGGAATGTGACAGGTGGCCCTTCTCCACCTACGCTTGCATGGGGGGGTGAGCCCCATCCCCTGCAGCACTTCCACCCGAGGGTGGCACAGGACCAACGGAGGAGGGGAGCCCGGGCTGGGCACCGGACCTGCTGGTGCCAGGTGCAATTGCCAGCTGAGGAGGGACAGGTGGGTCCACTGGGACCAACCTTCTCATACGTTCTGTGTTTAGGTGTATTTAATTACAACATAGACAACAGCATTCCAAATTAGTTGTAACAGCATGCAGTAATATTCCCATTAACCCAACACACCAGGGTTCCAACAGTTGAACAGCAAGCATAACACATGCATATATTGAACAACAGTGGACATTCCAACAGCATGCAGGGATGAAATGTGGCAACAGGCCACCAAGGTTGTGGTGTTTGAACAGGGCACATGCATCAAAGTAAATGCAGATATTTATAGAACAATAGGACATATGTCCCAACAAATGTTTTGAGAATAGACATACCCATTGAGGTGTGGAATTGCATTGTTTATGCACATACAGTAGGGTGTAAAAAGATATCTCCATTAACATCTTATAAGTACTTTTAGTCTACACTACATTCCTATTGACTGCAGGTGTATATCCCCTACATGTATTATTACATTAGACAACGTGCATTAGGTTGTGTAATGGGTTTGGCTGGTTCATTATATACCTGACCTATATCTGACATACTAACTGTCCAAGATGCAGATGTTACTGCTACACAGTTATATATTTTATTTATATTTATATATCTACATATCTGGATGTGTTTACGTGACATTTTCAGTTATATTTCTACAGAAACCTACATTTCATGTAGCACACTCACATTTCTGGGGAACACATTAACAAGCTACTCATGTGCCAGATTTACCTATGCATGCCAGCCATTAACCTACTGTTGAGGACTGTATATATGCTTCACAGCTACTGGCACTTCCTTCATCCACTTTATATGGGACTGCCCAACTGTGGGTTGACAGCACTTAATACAACAGTACTATTTGTATAATGCAAGGGTACAACAACATTTCAAAGTAAGTGACGCAGACACACTCCAAGAATTATACCTTTATTAATTACATTACACAGTTTTCTACATGCTCTCTCATTTATTTGATATTACAGTGCATACAGAAGACTTATTCAAGATGTATTATACCTTTATTAATAGGTTACAACACTCTTTTTCAGGCTCACTCACTTATTTTATATAACAGTACATGCAGAGATATTATTCTGGACTTATTTTACCTTTATTAATGGGTTACTACACTCTTTTTCTGGCTCTCTGACATTTTATATAACAGTACATGCAGAGCAATTATTCAGGGCATTTTATGGCTTTATTATTGGGCTACAACACTTTTTTTCAGGCTCTCTCACCTATTTTATATAACAATACATGCAGAATAATTACTAACCTGCCTGTTGGCACAGCCTTAGCAGCCTAGCTGCATAGGCTTGCTGATTTGCAGCACGGACACCTGCAGTTGTGAAGTAAATGAAGGGATATTGAGACATACCTGTCCATTATATAGACTAAATTAGCATGTCTTACATACTTCATTCCATGGCTATCTACTCAGTAATGGGGAATCTTGCATGTCACGGGCCTCCTGTATCCATCGGTTCAGTAGGTCCTGCTTCCATCTCTTCAGGTCTGCATGGTGGTGACGGACCTGCTCACCAGTTCGAGGGATGCCTGTGGCACTGGTGAGATCATGAGCTAACCGGTTCCAAGCCTCTGCTTTGTACTCCGTCCCTTGGAACTGGCCCTGCAGGAGTCTTGACTCATGATGGTGGACAAGGAGCCAAACCATGTATTTTGACTCCTCGATGCCCCAGCGTTGCGCTTGAAAGTGAGTACCCTCTCCAGCACCAGCCATTCTGACTGCAGATGGGAGCTACAATCAGTTATGGTGAGTATTCCCACCTATGGAGCTTAAATATGCCGCATTTCCTGCACTTTTTTGTGATTGGCCATTTTTGAAAATTCTCAGCTGACTGCAGACCTGCTTAGCAATGGTTATTCTTCCATTTATAAGTATATGTATGTTAACTGTGTATGTTTCTCTTAAGCTGTCATGGCTTAGTGGTTCAGTACTTTGATTATGGTGCACAGTGTCCCTGGTTTGAACCTTGTCATGGCTTTTTATTTTACTACTGTCCAGACAGGCTAGGGTGTGTGTCAGTGTTTAGGCCACTTTGCACTGCATTGCTCTACGTTGCCCGACAGTGCACTGGTTAGCGTGGCGTGCAGCTCCGTGCAAAGGTATTGCACTAGGTAAAGTGCTACTTAGCTATACACAATGATATTGCGCTAAATAAAACCTTGCTTATCTATGGGCAATTTTATTGCGCTAGGTAAAACACTGCTTAGCTATGGGCAATTATATTGCGCTAGGTAAAACGCTGCTTAGCTATGGCCAATTATATGTCAATATCCCCAATGCTGCTCACCTTCTTATCTTTATATGTATACATTTTGTTCACTAATACATAGGCCATTTCAATGCTTTTTAATAAGATTTCATTCATATATGTCAGGAATTATTTTATATACTAATTTAAAACATAAAATAGACAGGGGAGTGGTGGGAATAGAACCGGGAATGCCTCCTCTTTGTGCGAATGCTCTACCACTACACTATGGCAATTTGGCTTGATTTGCATAAACATTTCTTATTATGCTTTTCGATGTCGAAATTGCTAACTGCAGCTAAGCAATGGGCACACCCACGCAAACATGCGCAAATACGGGCAGCTATATCGGGAATTATAAAAAAAAAGAATTAGTTTACATTTTACATTTACAAAGGGGTTTAGTATGTGGGGATGTGTACTGTTTGCTATGTGTACATTTCAGCGGACTCGCTCATTGCATTTGTCTTTTTCACTTTATATGGTTGCAGGGGCATGGATATTTGGACTGCTCGGCAGTCCAACATGCCCTCTGCAGTCTTACACGCTCCATGTAAGCCTTCCAGTTGAGTCAGCGCCCTCATGCATATGCATGGCGTGCTGACGTCGTAGTCTTAAATGGCAGTCTCCGAGTAAGACTTGGTTAGTCTTACTCGGAGGATTACTGAATCCCAGCCATAATGTAAGCAAAAAATATTACAAGTAATAAAATCTGTTTACAAAAGGAACTGTGTGAAACTAAATGTAAATGGCTGGACTGGGGATGAAATAAAAATAGAAAGTGGAATAAAGCAGGGCTGCCCAGCTAGTACTGCAATTTCACATTAGTTACGAATGTAATAGTGAAGGAATTTAATAAAATGTCAAGTAGCAGTGGATACAAAATGATGAAGGAAGTACAAGTATCAATAATTTATAACTATGCAGATGATATAGTACTAATTGTTAAACATAAAGTATGCATGGAAGAAGCAAATTAAAATTTAAGTTTAAATTAAAACAATTGGTTTAAGTATAAATAAAGTGAAAAGTAAAGTATTTGGTTTTGAAGATTTGATAGAAGGTATTGAGTTTAATGAGAAATATATAGATATATTAGGAATAATATTTGGAAGGAATAAATACAGACAACAGCAGTAGGATGATGTATTCAAAGAAGTAAAGGATAGGACTAATTTTTGGAAATCATATAGATTTTCATATAGAAAAAAGTACACTTGTTGAACACCATGGTAACAGGAAAAACTGCTTATGTTGCTAACATCTATATTACTCCTAGTAAGTATGTAAAGGAACTAATAATGATTATATTTTCTTTTATATGGGGTTCTAGACTGAATCCAGTCAAGAGAGGGATTCTATATATGAAAGAGGAGCAAGGATGCTTGGGTTTAATAAACCCAATAGTACATGCAGCATCTTTAATTTTATATAAGGTATTAAAAGGAATTATGAAGGAAAATAAAAACTTGATATAAATAAAACTATATTATAAATACAAAGAATTGTGGGAAGGAATGGAATTTAAAAAAAGAAGTAAAAGCATTGTGAATGAAGAAATGAAACAGTACCAAAACTAAAATAATAAATAAATGGAAAATACAAAATAAATGGAAAAAAGATTATATGTGGGAAAATTAGAAAGGAATGGTACTTGAATATTATGAAAGCATTTTATTGGACTGACCCATGTAAAGATTTAGAAGTAGATAAGAAAAAAGTCATAATGATGAGATATGATAACTATAAAAAGATTAAAGAATGTAATGATTTTTATGGAGATTCTCTATTAGAAAATTGCCAGCTAAGGCAAATATACCATACAAGAAAATGCAAGATAGAATATTTAATAAACATGGAGAGTTTAAGACTACTGAGCATGTGTTTGTGAAATGTGAAAGAGTTAATAATTTGTGGAAGTAAATATGTCAACATAATAGAGTGAAAAGTTTGTTAAAATTTGAGCAAATAAATATGGAAATAATAGAATTGTGTTATTATAGTGCACGAAAACAGGAAGAAGTGAAGAAAATGGACATAGTAATATTTTATATTTCACAGACTATATGGAATGAGAGACTAAATGAAATTAAATACAATGGAAAATGAACTTTGACAAAGGTTCTAGAGAAAACAATGTTTTGGTTGTGGATAAAAGAGTTGGGGGAATGTTTAAATTGAAGTTAATAATGTATGGGGATTTGTAAATAGATGTAAATGATGTAAGTATGTAAATAATATTTAATGTATATATCAATTAAAGAAACTACTCTTGGGAACTGCTAGATGTGCTGGAAGGCTCCAACAGCAGCAAGGAAGAGACCTAAAAGAAGGAGCGCTAAGAGGGAGGAGGAATGAAAAGCTATGGATAGTTTGGAGGTGAAAAATGTGAATTTGGAGAATAATTTGTTCAATATGGTGCTTCAGAGTGCAAACAAAGATTCCCTGTAGTGGATGTTACAAATGAGCAGTGTTTAGCTGTCTCAATGAAAAAGGAAATAGGTGATTCTGTTGAAGTGGTGTAGATAACAAAACTGGCAGCAGGGTTTGCAGATGATCTGGTAAAAATAATTGAGCAGCATGATCCAGGTGACAGTTTTGTTTTTTCATGGGGTGAGATGGCAGATATTTCTTTGAGAAGTGCTGATGATGGTAATGTGGAAAAGGAGCCAGGTAATATGGCAGCAGAGAATGCAGTAATTAAAACTAATGTAGCATTGACACAAAGTAATAGAGGAAAGCAGCAACAGTCCGAGAAGGTGTCTGGTTTTGTAGCAGCAGATAATGCAGTGACAAAAACATATGCGGCAGTGATAGCAAGCAAAAAATGAGAGCAGTAACAAACTCTAAGGAAAACTGTTTTTAAAAAGAAGAGAAGACCAAATGTGAGTATAAAATCAAAAACTGACTTTGTAATAGACAAGTATTATGTATGGGATAATTTGTTAACTGTTCTGAGTCTTAAACATCAATAAATTTGGTCTTTTATACACACTGGGACAGAGACATTTGGTGACTTAACATTTGAACCTGAAGAACTGAAAATGAAATTTCTGGAACTGTGTAACAAAAAAGGGCACTTATCCACGGAAAAAAGTAGTTGTTTTCTGGTAGTAACTTAGTGTTACAAAAATGTAACTTTGTAATTTAGAACTGATCAGCTGGAAGAAGGCAATGCTAAAAAATGTATCAGGGTTTGTATAGAACTGTTGATAATATTGTGAAAGTAACAGATGTGAGAAACTTATGGAATGAAGAGTGGGGGTTGTAAGCTGTCTTGAAATGTGAAAAAAAGGTGAAACACTTGCCAAGTGTTATTTTTGTGGCTGGTCATGGGGGGCTTTGAGATATGCTGGCCAGCCTAAGTCATGTTTCTTTTGTGGGGACTTTTCTCATTTAATTAATGATTGTTGACATGTTACAATGTAAGTAGTGTGGGGGAAAAAGGACATACAGCAAGAAAGTCTGTGCCTGAATATAGTTTCTGTAAAAAGGGGTCCTTTTGGATGCATTTTCAAGAGCAAAACTGTAAATAATAAAAAAAGAACTAGAAAGGAGGAAGGAATACATGAGGAAGAACAAGTGGTTGAGGTAGAGGGTTAACTTGGTGAAGAAAAACTGTAGAAGAAAAAAATATGGAGGGGAAAAATGAGAAGAGAGATTGAATGTAATAAGAGAGGTGAGACAAAGGTATTGATACTGATACTTTTTGAAGTTCTAGCCAGTGAGAAATCTGATTCTGAGGATCAAGGATTATTTGTACATAAGTTCATAGTTTGGTACTAGGCTAATGACCACAAAGACCTTTATAAGCCTAGCCAGTTTGTCCCTGAGTACCATGGGCATCTACTAGGAGGGGATATGTTAGCAAGGAGGTAGCTAAGGAATTTGTAGGGGATGTTAATTGGAGAACATTTAACTTACTGACAAGTTCTGTTCATCAGAGATATGGGAGCCAGATTGGGGGTGAATTTGCAATTTCCCATTCAATGGTCAAGATTTCATTTGAATAGCATCAGGGAATAAACTTTGCTTCACATGGATGGGGAGCCTATTCCATAACACAGGAATCCTTTGAGTCACTTATTTGTCTCTCCACATGTTTTATTTATATCAAAAGTAAAGTTCATATCCTTGTATCTAGTGTTTCCAGTGCTATTTATTTTATCGATGTGCAAAAGATCTGTCAGGGACTGGATCTGAAGATGTCTTATAAGCCAGGCATTGAGCATTTCTCAGCAGCCTGTAGGATACTCAGTAGAGAGATAGGGCCTTTGGATGATCTGTGTAATATAGGGTATTCATATCTTGGATTCTCCTGGTGAGTAACCTTTGAGGGCATTCCAACTGTTGCAAGTATCTGGTTAGCTATATGCCAAAGGGGGCATTGTACTCAATGATGTGTCTAATAAGGGCTGAGTAGAGTGGTACTATAACTTCCTTGGACCTGGATGGCATGCTCTTACCTATCTTTTCTACATGATGGTCAAAGGCCAGCTTACTATTTACATATGTTCTCAGATCCTGAACTGTCAGGTCACGTCTTAGGGATATTTTATTGATGGAGTAATTACCTTGGGTGGGCAATTTCCCAAAGGGAATTGTAATGCATTTCTTAGCATTGAGTTTTAAACTGTGGCTTTGACTACAGACATTTGTCTGTGTACGGCCCTCTTCCAAGATTTTTGTATCGTGGGGGGAATCTATGATAGCTCCCAATTTACAGACATCTGTGAATTTGGTGAGCCAAGTGCCTTTAGCATTAGCCTTGACTTCCGAGAAGTCGATGACAAACAGAAGTGGGCCCAGTACAGAGCCCTGAGTTACTCCACTGGTGACCAGTCTGTTGGTGGAGGTGGTGTCACCTGTTCTGGCTTCTTGGGTCCTATCTGTGAGATAGCCAGCAATCCAGTGAGTTATGTCATTAAATCCCCAAATAAGTTCTCTATCCTACAGGAAAGTTTGTCTCAAATAAATTACTAATGCTAAAATCGTGGTCTGAAACTAAACACCATCAAATACATTATTGTATCTTTTGGGAAGTCATCTACCCCAGGGAACTACCACATTGAAATAAGCCCCTAAGAGTTGACCCTTTTTTTGGGATTTGGGAACTTATGTGGACAGCAACTTAACTTTTGACCAACGTGTCTACTGTTGTAAGAAAGTCCTTCTATACTGAACAGTTTATAAACAAAGGGATTGTGTCTAGATCTAGGAATGTCATTGTCCTCACTTTACTCATCCATCATGAGGAAGTCATTGAATATAATGCCCCTCTTGGCATATTTCTGTCTAGACACATGCAACAACTGGAGTGAACGCAGAAATACCTTACTAAAAATATACAAGGCCTAAACAACATGTCGTACATTTACTGACTCAAAGGCCCATCACTATAGTCGCTATCTTGCACTGTCACTCTACTCCATATCCCACAGACTGCTAAGAGGTGACCTGTGTCTGGCAAACAAAGCATCCTCCAGCCCATTACTGATGGATTTATTGGACATCAGCAAGGGATCTAAACCTGTTCTGCAACATCAGCAAAACAGGCTGGAGGGAGAGCTATGTTTCACAGATGATACTGCACCTGTGGAATCCACATAAAATAAAGTTCATCCATTTCAAGTGCAACTTAGCTCTATAGATAGGAAACAGAAAATTTACTACAAGACTGCTCCCTGTACTACTAATGGGCAGATGCAGCTCCTAAATACTTTATCCCATTAAAATTATCTATGGTATCATATGAGATAATATATAATTATCAAGCATGAGATGGGTAAGGCCAATCTATAGCCAAATGGAATAGATTATCTTGAGCACATAAAGGGAAACTGGCTACGCTTAAAGTGTACCTATGAAGCTATGAACCTATGTAGGGACTTGTGTCTCGTTTGGAGAGTTTGTCAACAATGCCTAAGTTTGGTACTGTATCAAATGCCTTGGCCAGGCCAAAATATGCAGTATGCACTGTTTTACCCTCATCCATTGCCTTGGTGACCTTCTCAAAGAAATCATCTGGGTTAAGTAGGCAGAACATTCACTTAACAAAGCCAAACTGGGATGGGTTCAGTGTCTGCAGGTTGCCAATGTCCTTGTTCACCATATACCCAGGAAAATATTAAATTCGGGAAAGAGTAAAAATAAGTAAATGAAAATTTAAAAATATTTCCCCTAACCTTAAAAACAAGGAAAAACAACAATTTTACAGTACTTTTAGTAAATGCAAACAGTATTATTAACACTGTAAAAAGGATAGTCATACTGGAATGGTGTGCTAAATGTGAAATGGATGTTATTCTGTCAGAGGATGTCAGATTCCTGATAAATGAAGAAAGACTGCAAACAGAAAAAAAATATGGAGTGGAAATATAATAAGGAACTTAGGAAGTGAAGTTTGTTCTGGAGTGGCTGTGTTGTATAAAAATATTTCATGAAAATACTAGATATAATGTTAGTAAGGACTGTAAGGTTGACTGTTGTGGATATGACATGGAGAGAACACGTTTATGGAATTCTAGCATTATATGCATATGTAACTAGTAAGGAAAGAGAGCATCTGTTTCATCAAATATTAGACTATCTGGTGGTTAACATGAAAATTATAATCCTAGGGAACTTTAATTGTGATTTAAGGGGAAAATGTAAAAAAAAAAAAGATACAAGAAGTGATAAAATGTGGTAAAGTGGCTGCATGCAACAACAGTCAATGGATTAATAGAAGGTGAGCACTTGCATCTGTCATTGATATATCTTAAGGCTTAGGTTCATGGATTCATAGGTAGGTACTAGGCTATCTGCCTGAAGGCATTTATAAGCCTAGCCTGAATGTGGTGGCTTTTGCCACCCCCTTAGATTAGTTCCCTGTGCCTCTGTCCAGCAGAGCCATTGAAGTGATCCCTGGGGTAAACTTTCTGTTTCCCATCCACTCGTCAAGGTTTCTCTTGAAGAAGGTTAGTGAAGAGCTCTGCCTAATGTAGATTGGGATCTTGTTTCAGAGCATGGGAAGTCTCTGGGACAGGAATCTATCCCTCCAGCACATTCTATTTATTGTTGTGGTGAGGTTTAGATCCCTTGAGCGTGTGGCTTGAGGGGATATGGTTTTCTTTAGGTGGAGCATGTCCATCAATTCTGGGTTGGACATGGCCTTGTATGTCAGACAGAGATTACCTCTGAGTAGGCGGTATGCAACTGAGTACAGCTGGAGCTTTTTCAGTTGAGCTGCATAGGGCATCTATTTGAGGCCAGTCCCTGATTATACTAATATTCTCTTTTATTACTTTACTCAGATATGCAGATACCTTCTCCCTTCTCTCTTCTGAATATCACTGCCTAAACAGTAATGCCTTCATTTTTTCTCAATTTCTTTTATATATTAATTTTCCCATATCACAATACTCTCTTGTATTACTCTCTAAATGTTCTAATGCAGTTTTATACAGATGCTGAGGCACTTGTTATGAGGTTTTCAAACCATTTTGCAATATTGATGGAGGTGATGGAAGAAAGGCAGTTTATTAAAATAGGAAAGGGAATACAAAGAATAAATGAGAGATTACAGGATGGAATTGGAAAGTGGGAAGTATTGAAGAACATCTATTAAATTGGACTGAATGATGGATTGAATTAAAAAAGAAGTATAAAAAGTGTTTTTTTCCAAATGATGTAAGAAAGGAGGAGAAAGTGAAATATGGGGAAATGTATAAAACTGCATTAGAACATTTAGAGAGTAATACAAGAAAGTATTGTGATATGGGAAAATAAATATATAAAAAATTGAGAAAAAATGAAGGCATTACTGTTTAGGCAGTGATATTATTCGGAAGATAGAAGGGAGAAGGTATCTGCATATCTGAGTAGTAAAGGAGAATATTAGCATAATGAGAGAAATGAAAATAAGTAACATGGGAGGTAAAAAGAACACAAGAGCAAATTATGAATATTGTAGTACAGCATGTGTTCAAGAATTGGTAGAATTGTATGACACTGGAAGAACTGTAAATGAACATCTTAATCTTTTAATTACCAAAAGCTGTATTGAACAGGTGCCAGATATCTCAGTTTCTCCTGTTATATGCCAAATCTTCTTGTACTTTTCAAAATAAAAGTCTGCACACTTTGCATAGCCACCTCATATAACAGTGCTGATAAACTGTAACAAACTGTCTGTAGTAACTCTGAACTCAGAATTGTTCCTTTTTTCTGCAATGGCAGAATTAAAACAAACTTTACTGCTTTCTGTAGTTAGTAGACTGCTGCATATCTGACCTGAAATCCATCCACAAAAAGAACTGAACTTCTTTATTGACCTCCTGAGTATCGGTACCAAGCAAAACTGCACTTAATCTTCTGAATTTCAGTAACAAACTGAAATGAACTATAATGACTTCACTTTTGTATATAAAGTATCTCAAAATACTAAAAATAAACCCTGTAAATTTCCTACAAGCTCGACACACCTCTTTAACCTTGGTTTCCAAGCCTTATACAATCTAAGCAAGATCTTTTTGTCCTCTATGTTCTGTACATTCTGTTAGCACATTTTTTTCTTATCAGTATTTTTGCCTGAAGGTTATTTCTTTCAGCTCATTTGTATCCTTCAGTGAAGCATTCCATTTTACTAAAACTGCATTTACTGAAACTGCAATTATAATGTGAAATATAAAATAAAGCTATATACCTGCTTTAATATGTCTGAACTTCTAGGCCTTTGCAAAGAGAGAATGCTGTATTTATGTCTAACAAACTACTTTTAAGTGAAATCTGATCTTAAAACTCCTCCTGACATGGCTGAACAGGGATCTACTTCTGTAGTTACTTCAAAAGATGACATATAAAACAAAGAACTGTCTTTATGTAGGATTTATTCTGGCAAAATTATCTTACAATGTTGAAAATAGGTGTAACAGTAAAAAGAGGGAAAAATCCGAAATGAGTTAAGGAAGCATTTGAAAACAAAATGAATACTTAGTGAATTGGATGAAGTTCTTAGGAAATTAAATGCTGATTCAACATCAGGCCCAGGTGGTATACGGTATGGGCTGTACAAGAAATAAATGGATTGAGAAAGAGAATATTTTGTAAATGTACAGAATGAATGGTTGAAGGCAGGTTTTTTTTATGAAGAGTTATAGTGGGATATAAAAATTTAAATGGAAGAAAGATAAGAAGAATGAAATAAAAAAACTGGAGAGCCATCACAATAAACAACACAGATTATAACCATTTTTAATCAGAATAATACAGAGGAGAATGGAAGGAAGACTGTAGGATATTACAGGAGAAAGAATAGATGGTATAAAAGTGAAGGGATGTCAAGAATTGTTATTAGTTGTGAGAGAAATTGTGGATGATATTATAAGGGAGGATGTGAAATTTAGGTAATACTAGAAAGGCATTTGATATAGTAGTACATTATGCTTTGTGAGATATTATGGAGAAGTATGGAACAGGAAATAGAATCAGGAGAGTGTGTATGTCAGCATATCAAAATAACAGAGTGACAGTGTAACTGAATGGGTGGAGTAAAGAAATATGCATGAAGCGTGGTATAAGACAAGGATGTCACATGAGTGGAATCTTGTTTGCATTGGTGATGAATGTGATAATTAATTAATTAGCTTATAAAATGAAAGCTGTTGGATATGTGATGCAAAAGGAGGTGGTGATTCCAGTAGTTTATTTTTCAAACACCTTTATTGAATTATCACTTGTTATATAGGCAAATTTGTAGTCAAATAAAACTATTTACTTCCCTGAACCCCTGTCTAGCAGGGCGACTGACGTGATCCTCGGGGTGAATTTCCTTTCTCCCATCCAATCATCAAGGTTCCTTTTGAAGAGGACCAAAGAGGCGCTCTGCTTGACATGTATGGACAGTTTATTCCAGACTCTGGGGAGTCTCTGGGTCAGGAACCTATCCCTCAAGCATGTTTTGTTTATTGTGATGAGAAGGTTTAGATCCCTGGAGCGTGTGGCTCTGAGAGATTGGGATTTCTTTAAGTGTAGCATGTCCAACAGCTCTGGGTTTGACATGGCCTTGTATGTTAGAGTATAGCTGGAGTTTTTTAAGGTGGTCAGCATAGGGCATCTGCTTTAGGCCTGTGATTCTTTTATAGGATGAGACTAAAAGAAAGATAAAACAAAAACTGAGACATTGGAAGCTGTGTTTTATGGATATATATAGCAAGATACAAGCAGTGAAAATATTTTTAGTTCCTTTAGTTTTATACATAGATCAGGCATGTTTTTCTCAACCAGAGGACAAGTTGTAGAAAGCAATTAATAACGAGTTGAAGGACTTTATCTGGGAGAGGAAGAGGGCAAGAGTCAAGTGGGATCAGTTGATCCTTCCAATAGAACAAGGTGGTTTGTGATTACCTGATATGAAGGGGGATTTCAGTGCTTCTCAGTTAAGGCTCCTATACATAGCACAAGCAGAAACCTATAATTCAAAGTGGAAAGGGATGATGATGATGATGAAACAGGGTAGAAGCTCAAGAAATGACGAGAGTCTGGGATTTTGGATACAGATCCTTAAGGAGAATAACAATAACCATACAGGATATTATATTCATAAAGTAGCTTTAAATATTCTAAGAACTGAACCAACGCAGGAAAAGAAAAAGGAGATTCTGCCGATAAGAATGACTGCAACTAGGGAACAGAGAATAGGCAAGAAGGGGCTGGAATTTACTGGAAAAAAACTGGCAAAGGAGCCAAGGTATTGGGAGCAAATAATTAAAGTGGGAAAGGTAATATAATGGGAAGAAGCGAGGAATTAATTTGGACTGTAAGCTAGAGATTTCCTTGCCTATCAAGGACTGACATCAGAGTTTAGTCAATGAGGAAAGGTATAGGGGTAATAAGTAAAAGACCAGCACTTGCAGAGTTTTCAGCAGAATCTAGAATAGAATCTGCTGTTAAAAAGGATAATTAGTAGGGCGTATAAAATATTGCATGATAACTATAGGAATCAATCACAGGAGGTTAGAAAGGATTGGGAAGAGAGACTGGATAAGTAATTCACAAAGGAACAACAGGAGGATATATGTATGGCTACCAAATATGCAAAAAAGTCTAGAAGATTTGGGATCTTTTCTTGAAAGTGTTTGCACAGGTATTTTTATACCCCATGCAGACTCCAAAGAATTTTTCTCACGTAGATTACAAATGTTGGAGGTGTGATGGGGAAGACACATGTACCTAGAAACATATTTTTCAGAGTGTAATAAGCTGGCAGACTTTGAACATTATATGTAGTCTACTCTGCCATGAATACTGGGTAAGCAAATTGGTGCAACTAAGGAAATGATTTTTTGAGCTATGATACAGAATCTGAATTACCTACACGTAGTAAGGCCTTGCTGAGTTTAATTCTGGTGACTGCCAGAAAAGCAATTACTAGAAAATGGAACTCAAAGTCTAAACCAACAGTGCTAGAAGTAGCGAATATAGTAACAGAGATAAAAGAAGTGGAAATAGGATCTTTAGAAAAGGGAAGGAGCAAATTACATAGAAAATAATGGGAATTGTGGGAACAATACATGTAGAATAATGTTTTGGAGGAGGAATGAAGTTTAAGGGAAGACATGAATTGAATTAAGTATGTAATGTCTGACATACAATCACTGTATAGAAGATGATATGGGATGTATAATGTTTCAACTGAAAATATGTCAATATGGCTTGTTTTAATTTATCTGAATGTATGATTAATTATATCATAAGTGATAATTCAATAAAGATGTTTCTTGTTTTAAAAAAACGAAAAATACCAGCATGGATAATAAAAATTAATGATGCAGAGGAAGATAGAAGGATGTGGTATAATAATGGATGAAACAAAACGACTATGTAAATCCATGGGGGGAAATTACTAAGATAGTTGAATGTCAGGATTTCCTATAGAGACTAGTAATAAATAAGTTACCAGTAAAGGAGAATATGCCATATAAAAAGAAATTTGGAAGCATGTGTTTATTTTGTGGGGAGGAAGAGAAAACAGAACTTTTTTTGAAATGTTAAAGAGTAATAAAACTCTGGAAAAAGTTGTGTGAAGAATTTTTTGAGAATATTAATGATATAAATAATATATATATAAATATGATTATGATTGGATATTATAACAATAAAAAGAAAGAATGTGTGAGAAGGGTAGATAATTTATTTTATGTAAAACTGGCTATTTGGAATGAAATATTGAATGAAATTTTGTTTAATTGCAAATGGATTTTGGCAGTTTTATTGTGACAAATCAAATTATGGTTTTGAAGGAAGGAATGTGGGGGCAATAATGGAAGAATAATAATGATGATATTATAAAATATAAGCAGAAAAAACAGAAATGTGTTTATATGTGCCTGTAAAATGTGCATTGTGTAAATAATGCTTTTTATGTTGTGTTAAATAAAGGACCCCAACTCTTTTCAGTAGATGCCATGGGATATTTCACATCTACTTGAGCAACCACAAACTCGGGCAGATACAGCTTCAGTTTAAAATCTCAGCTGAAGGATGACACAGAACCCTTATGCTGCACTGCAGTATAAGCAATCGATGTACCCGGTGAGGGAATAGAACCTGCAGGCATCTGTACCAAAGGTGAGTTTGCTACCTGCTGCGCCACTGACACTGCAACAAAGCTTGTAATATTACTAAAATAATATGTTTTGGACTAGTATACTTTTTCTGAAGGATATGATGTGTAAAATATGCCATTTAGTAACTTGAAGTTGGGGGAATCAGGAACAAAGTTTAAAATATTGCCAGTATAAACTAGAAAGCTGCTAGAATAAAATATTTTGCATTAGTAGGCTTTTTTGAAGGATATGACATGTAAAACTTCAATTCCTGTCATTATTTACTGACTTGAAGTTGGGTGTCATGGACAAAGATTTAAATATTGCCCTTATAACATTAGACCCATTGCTAGACTAACATGTTTTATATTACTTTACATTTTTTAAAGGATATGCCATCTGAAACTGAAAAGACTTGACAATTAGGGGGGTCAGTGACATTTAAAATCTTGCTCTTTTCTTTCTCTTCAAGTTGTTCTTATTTTTTCACTCTTCAAACTCTCTTCAATCCTTTTTTGCTCTTCAGATACATTTGGGGGGAGGGCACCAAATGAGGTTCTCACCCAGGGATCCAAATGGCCTTACTACACCTCTGTTCTGTCTATAGGTAATAAAATCTTCACACAGATCAGCTGAAAACAAAGGCTGCTACACACACCATCTCTGTTGTCCCTGCAGTATTCCTGATTAACTAGGGGCTCAATAAGTGAGGCTAACTTGTCCTGTAATTGGGCTGAAACTACAAACATCCACCCCACATCCTGGTTCACAGCAATCCTTTTTTAATAAGTAGCTAATATATTAACTAATTTTGTTTGAGCTACAATTTTATTATGCCTATCCTGTTAGCACGTCTGTATCACAGTCCTTTATTTGTGCTTTGTAAACATTCACAATGATATAAACACTTTATTAACCACTTAATAAACTTTATTATCACAGATGAAAACATTATACAGCACATGCATCATTACTCTATAATAACATTACTGTAGGGTATGAGAGTAACAAAGAAAACTCTAATAATTCAAACATATTAAAATGATTAAGAGTGGGGTAATATGTCTAAAAGGTAGCAGAATATACCTCAGTGTTCATGTCATGCCCCAGGTCCATAGATTGACACTGCCAATGTTTAAACTTGGACCATAATTCATGAGTCTAATTATGCCCAAATCTCAAAATAATACCAGCATGATTCTAATGCAAAACAGATTATTGGTCTTAGAATTACTGTCCTAGAAATGTATAACATATGCATTGTGATGTGAGCAGTGCTCACATTTATTATTGACAGATCTCATCTATATGCTTAGATTATTCAGCAATATTAATACCAATATATCCCAATTTACACTGATAAATGTTAGAGCAATTAGTGTCTACCGAAGCAGATAGTTAAATGTATATTTTCTACAGAATCTCATACCATATTCAAAGAATTATTTGTATGAATGTATGCATAGGTACAAGGATTAGTTAACAAGTTAGTGATACAGGTTAATAATATTTCCCTATCTTCCCTTTCTTAGCTTACATTGACATTCAATTCAAACAATATCACATTTGTAGTATGGTATTCAAACATTTGCACTATCAACGCAGGACCTAGTCTCCCCAGTAGCCCTATAATCCCTGTCCTACATATTCACTTTTGGGTGCCCTTACTTTTGACTGTCCAGTGTTCCTGTTTTCCCACCTATACTTTCAACCATCCTAATCTAAACACTTCAACTACACTTCTCACTTTATGTAAAATGTTGCCTCTTCTACTAAGCTTTAATTTATCTGTCAACTGCCAAACCAACTTCTGCACCTCTCCTACTTCAGAAGGATCTTTCCTTTTCCATCTTTTAGTAATAGCCTTCTTTACCATTAATGATACAATTCATTCAAAACCAAACTCCTCCTCTTTACCCCCAACAAAGCATCTTTCAAAACTTTTCAGCAAATGGCACTGAAATTGAATTAGTTCACTATACCAAACTATTAGGAGTCATAATAGATGATAATCTTAAAATTGACCTCCACATCCACCACAATATTAAGAAAACGCATCTAAAAAACTTGGCATGCTATACAGAAACAAACATTTTCTGAACACACCCACAAAAATTACTCTAGCCAAAACCTACCTTCTGCCCTCCCTACTCTATGGAGTACCAATTCTAACCAATTTACAATCCTCCATTAAAAACAAACTTGAAAGGCGTTACAACAAAATTGCTATTAATTCATTCACCTTTACCCATCATTTTAAAGCACTGCATAACCTTAGCTGGCTCAAACTCTCCCTCCACCTCTCCTATATTCAACATATAACAATATATAAAATCATGCACAAACTATTAGCCTGCCCAGCTCTTATCCCTTTAATCAACATATAGTTTCAAAAAAGAACTCTTAGATCAGAAGACAAACAACTTCTCCCCATAAATAAACATAATAACCCTCCCTGGACAAAGCCTAAACTCATACGCAGTAGGAAAGAAGAATGGAGCTCCCTACCTCTAACCACCAGAATTATTTCTAACCTACCCACCTTTAAATACTCCCTAAAATAATACTTTACTAAATCATGGACCTGTTCCTGTGCCTATCTTGGCTGAACGTACTCACTATACCTCACTCACCCTTTCAAACTAAATCACACTTCACAACCCTCTCCAACCTCCTACTCCACTCCTTTTTTTCCCCATTACCTAACCTTATTTAATTCATCTCTGCAGACCTTTCCTCTACCTCTTTCTCTTTTCTCCATACTCACCTAAGCTACTTGAAGACACATTACCCTACACTCTTCTTATAATCTCCTTCATTCCATCCTTCTTCCTTCTATAACCATAATATGAACATCATCTCTCATACTAAGACTTCACTCAATTTCCCCTCAGTGGCTCTAATCATGTAATGTCTAATATCTCTTTAAATATCGTATTAGAATTGTCTCAGCTCTCCTTTATCACATACTAATCTATGTAACAAATAATATGACTATTTTCTCTAACTCATGTTATTGTTTTTCATTGCATTCTGCTATGAAACATATGCTCTATGCTTTTCTCACTACATTTTTCACTCATACGTTTTGTAATGTAACATGATACTTTGTGATTCAAACTGTACTTGATTTTTGAAAGATTACGATTGTGGAACTTTTCTCCCTGGACCTCAACTGAAAATGGGCACTTTTTGGCCCAGTCAGACTTAAATGTCAAATAAATAAATAATAACAATTCCTAGGGTCTCCTGAGGATCTCATCTGTCCAACACTAGATAAAAATAACTTTTCTTGACCAAAATATTCCCCTTCTAAATATTATTTTCACCAAACATTGTACCTGCCTCTTAAACTCCAGTAAAGCTTCTTGACCAAAATATTTAGGAATTAACCTGTTTGACCTGTATTATATCTCCAATGTACAACTGGTAAGGTCAAACCACAAAACAGTCTCCTTTGAAGTAAAAATAAAACCTGGAACCACAGCTAACTCTGGAACTTTCAGAAAGTATTCTAAGGCTAAGTTTCTACTACTAAGTAATAACCTGACAAAATTTTAGGTCCCCCTAAACCCTGAGAACACTGCTGCCTACACAGAACTCTTCACAGACACCCTCTACAAGCATGTTAATACCTGCATAGAGGCAGCTGTACTGACCAAGAATAAGTACAGAACTAACTCAAAAAACAATGCAACCTGGTGGAATCAAACCGTGAATATGCTGTATAACAGAAGTAAGAAAATCATGGCAAAAAATAGGAGGTGTTGCACCCAATAAATTAAAAGTGCTCTTAAAAACAGTAGAACTCAGAGGACAATTAAAGTCTACCAAAACCAAATTAGAGGTAAATCTGGCCTCCCTGGCCAAAGACAATTACAAGGCTATGTCTGAAACCTGAAAGGCAATATACAAATGTGTGCAGAGCTCTTTGCTCATGGAGCCACCTACACTGAGCCAGAACAACCTATTGGCAGATAAATTCAGCTCTAACGTTACCACCCCCCCATCCTCCCCTCAGGAAATACCATTAAATTAACTCCCATAGCTATCACAAAGAAACAGGTCCTCAATATTCTCTCTAAGGCCAAGAATACTGCATCAGTGGGCCCTGTCAATATCCCAGGCTACCTTCTAAAAAGCATGAAATATAACCTATCAGGCTGTCTAGAATTACTATTTTATCGTGGCTTCCAAACAGGCTTTTTGACTCATGCAATGAGAATGGCAACCATTATCCCTCTGCACAAAGGCGGGTCATCTACGGAACCTAGAAACTACAAACTCATAATTCTCACTAGTCTCATGTACAAAATTATGAGAAGAATTATTATTGAAATAATCAGTTATGACATAGTAAACCTCTAGACACCGGACCCAACCCAGTCTGGATTCATCAAGGGTAGGTAATGCTTATTAAACCTCTTGGACCTCTTTGAGAAGGGCCCCAAACCAATGTAGAAGGGAAAAATGGTTCACACTGCCTACCTTGACCTGGCCAAGGCATTTAATACAATACCCCATTTGGGCATTGTTGACAAACTCAAGAAATTAAGCATGAACCCTTATGCTATCTGGTTGATAGCTAGCTGGCTCTCAGACAGGACCTAGGAAGCTAGAACTGGGGAGTCCTCCTCTACAAAGAGGACAGTCACTAGCAAAGTCCCTCAGGGATTGGTCCTGGGATTCATCCTTTTTGGTATCTACTTCTCTGAAGTGAGGGCCAACATCAAGGAATTCTGACCGACCAAATTTTAAGCCAATTACAGGTAAGGAGCAGTCATATTAGCCCTTGCAGGTACTACTGTTCTTCAAGAAGGGCTGACACAGACAAATTAATGGTATCAAAGCCATGAAATAAAAATAAATGCCAAAAAATGCATAATAGCATCCTTCAGAAAGTCAGCCATCCCTGGTAACTGCCATATTGACAACACATCCCTAACAGTCGACTCAGTAGTCAGGGACTTGGGGACACGTGTAAACAGTAATCTAGCCTTTGACTACCACATGTCTATGGTAGTGAAGAAATCATTCTATGTTGTGCAACTTAAACAAATTATGGCATCTAGGTCCAAGGAAGTCATTGTTCCATTGTATTCTGCGCTCAGACCTATCATTGAATGCAATGCCCCCTTTGGTATGTACCTAACCATGCACATCCAACAATTGGAATGTCCATAAAGATTCCTCACTAAAAGAATACAGGTTGTAATTAACATGTCATATGGAGACCACCTCAAAGGCCTATCCCTGTATTTTGTCTCCTCCTGTTCAGGGGGTATCTATGTCTGGCATGCAGTACATTGTCTGACCCCACCCTGATGAACCTCCTGCATTTCTGAAAAACAAACAGCACCAGAATTACCCATTCTAAACACTTAAACCTTGCCTGTGACATAAATATGACCTACTGGGGAGACAGGTATATATCCTATAGACTACCCCTTCATTGGAACAGGCTCCACATCCATGTAAAGTTGAGTTCCTCCATAATCCAATTAAAATGTAACCTGGACAACTGGGTGTGGAACCAGAAATTCACCCCTAGTTTAGCACCTATGTCTCTAATGGACACAGGCAGACTGTTAATGGTTCATCTTCCAAGACCCGGCTTACTTTCACTAACAAGGGCACTTCAACTTGTCAGAGGTTTGGGATGCATGGCTAGACTTAAAAAGACCCCAGTCATTATTAGCCTACACACCTATGAACCTATGAACCACATGAAGACAGGTAAGCAACTATTAAAGCATCAACCCCCCAAAAAAATAATCTTGTTCACACTGTACTCCTACTCATACCCCCTAATATCCAAGCTTAAATGAGCATTGCTAGTGGTTCAGCATATACTGGGGTGACAAGGGGAACTCCTGTGTTGTTCCTAGAAACACAATGAACTCTTCAGAGGGACAAGATCTCACCTTTGTCCTTGCTGTAGAATCCATAGATATCCTGTCCAAAAATCCCACCAGTCTATTTGGAAATCCCCATCTCCTCAATAGTTTAAGCAGGTACC
The DNA here is from genome assembly GCF_019279795.1 of Protopterus annectens. Taxonomy (NCBI): domain Eukaryota; kingdom Metazoa; phylum Chordata; order Ceratodontiformes; family Protopteridae; genus Protopterus; species Protopterus annectens. The sequence continues at coordinate 41,472,241 of NC_056731.1, read as the reverse complement.
CCCACATTACTCTATTGAACATCTCTCAGTGTGGTGATAGTATTGGTAACTCTGTCATCTTCATTTGGGCATCCTGCATTATTATATGTTCCCTTATAGTATTATCTATCATTCCACAGCCTCAGGGGAAACCCACACTGATCCTCGTGGATAATTCTAGGCACTATGCTAGTTACTTTATTGGCTAATATAATTGCAAAGGCCTTATTGCCCTGATACAATATTGAAATGGGTGTTTAGGAGGACAGGGATACCAACTCTTTCCCTTCCTTCAATATATTAAATATAAAAGCTTCCTTCCAAGTACCTGATGGAGTATCCCCCGAAAGTATATCATAGTGTTTGCCAAAGCCCTGATATTCTGTCTTTAACTAACTTCCCTAGTTTAACTGGGATCCCATCTTTTCCTGGGGTTTTATTATTTGCTATCCTTTTCCACATCTTTTCTATTTTTTACCCTTGTTACTTCACCCATAACATCCTACTTTCCTCCTCTGTCAACTCTGCAAGCTTTAGGCTCTCCCGCCATGTACTCTAACTCTCATGCAGGTCTATCTTTTTCTGCTGTTCCTTCCCATGCAACACTTTGCAAAAGTGTCTTCATTCTTCCAGTATATTTCCCAATAATGTTAATTACTCTTGGGAACCCTCTTTCTTTAGTCTGTATACTCCGCTTTCTACTTTCGCTATATCAGTCACATTGCTAGAGCTTTTCTTGAGTGCGTGGAAACTCTAAAATACATTTGTTCCATATACCTCTCTGCCTCAAAATCAATATTCTGTCCAGGTTTTTTTGTAGCTCTCTTCCAATCTGATATAAACACTGTTTTGAAACAGACCTGAAACAGTGTTGCTTTTTCAGCATCACTATTATGTCAGTACTGTTGAGCATCTGGCTTTATAACAATGGCTAAATATCTTCTGTAATGCAAGCATTAATTTAAGCGCATTGGTGCTCATATCAGTGTGCATCCAAATGAAGTAAAATCGTTTTTTGCACCATCACTGTTACTCAGATAACTATATATTTTATCAAATCACATCACTCTGGACACTGTACATTTAGACTCAAACTACATCGCAGTTTAGAATAAAAATCAAAAGTACTTTTTATTTGTCTCTATTATTTTAGCAATGATCGATGACTGAGAGTGGGTATCACAGGATTTACCCATGTTTGGTGTGCTCTGATCATGAAGGTGAAGCCTGAATGATTAAACAAAGCCAACTGTAGGTATATCCTATGATAACCACACCCAGTCATGGATTATTGTTGTTCGGCAATGACATTATTTACAAAGTAATTTCCTACTTTTTTAAAATAATTTCATTGCACAATGGCACTTTAGTGCTCTATTGCGTTCTGCATTATGGGCTCGCGCAGTGCAAGAAAGGCAAATGGGAAGAGAAAAGTTTGTTTCTCTTTCTCTGTCTTTTTTCCTTTCTTTTTTTTTGTGTAAGTATTGCTAGCTTACATATCATCTTCTTTTGTGAAAAATTCTGGACAAAGCAAAAAATAATACGGGGCACAAAGGAAAGCATTTGGTCAAATTTTAAATGTTAGTGTAGGAAGTTGAAAAGTTAGCAAAAATGGGATTTGGCATCAATGTGCATTTTGTGAAGGATATGAAGTATGAAACTCTAATGTCTGACGTTATTGACTGACAGAAATCCTCTTGAAGTATGAAACTCTAAAGTCTGGCATTATTGACTGACAGAAATCCTCTGTCATTTATCAAAAAATCAAACATTTTATGGAGGACAGGGCAAAATATGAGGAAAACCAGGGATGTTCTGCAAAAGTCTGGACAGCTGAGAAGTATGGATAACAGCAGTAGGACTGAATGGACTGCTGGTAAGCATATGTGTCAACTCTCCAGACTTTGTTTTATTGCTTTACTAAAGGAGCATATTCCAAATAGAAGGCTCAGCCACTCAAGAAAGCTTTAGGAGTCTGACTTCTTTGTATTGGGATATGCTCAATTTATAAGGGGCATGCTGATTGTGCTATCCAATCAGCATGCATGTTTTCGAATACAATACAGTCTTTATTTCATAATTCCCCATAGACTTATAAAGTTTTAAATCACCCTCAAAATTATATAAAACCACAAAAGAATTTTAATTAAATATATGACTGTGTCTCATTCTGTGACAGCATCAATAAGCTGAGAAGTACCTATGTAGCCAAAGCAGCAGATTATGAAGTATTATTTTATTTCATTTGCTTTTAATTTCATAGACCTGGGATTTAAGAAGACAGAATGCAATTTAAATTTCTTGTCAATCTCTATTCCTAACATGAGGTTACTATGAGACAAATATGAATCTGTTATTCAAATAGATAATTTTTGTACATATTTTGTTTTGTATCATTTTTACCCCAGTGCCTGTTGAACATCAAGCCTCCCCCTGATCAGATGTATACTGTCCAAGGAGGGCCCTCTACCAGGCAGCCATGACGAGACAGATTTTTTATTTTTTTTAGCCTATCACTGTCTCTGCTGGTGACATGAGAATCTGTATCATTGAAAAGGCTGCCTTTACCTCCTACTCTGTGCATGTTTGCTCCCCACCATATGTGTTAGCTAGGGCTACCATCACAGACTTGTGCAGCTATTCCCACATCTCCTTTGCACCTTCTCTCTGCATCATGACAGGCCTGTGCATTTTAGATGAGGCTCTGACATCAAGCCAATGTCACCAGCCAGTCAGGAACCAGTACCCCCAGGATGGGCATGACAATCCTCCCTACTTACAAACTCCTCAATCACTAGCTGAACTCTGGTCACTTTGATAAGCAGATGGCATGCAGATTGTGTAAGTCTTGTAGAAAACTTGATGCTGGCTTTTAGGTAGTCATAGTTTACAAATATGTGTAGCACTTATTGTGAATTACTTGTGATGGAAATAGATAAAGTGAGAGATCCTTATATTTTTCATTTCTTCTTTATTAAGCATGCTGCTTCCTGAAGTACAAGATGCAAACTATTAAGCACATTATTTTCTCAAAAAAATGGATGTAGATATGCAGGTTTGTTTTTCTTGTTGCACAAACTCTGTTCTGTTATACACCATACATAAAGAAGGGAAAGGTGGCAGATTTTGTGATATATTACATTGTACTTTGAGTAATTTATCACTGCCATGAGTGTGTGTGCGCACACACACACACACACACACACACACACACACACACACACACACACACACACACACACACACACACACACTTCATGACTACATAGGCTTGACAGCTTTCCTGGTTATGCTATAGTGGCGTCACAATAACAGAAAATAGCAGTTCCATCTATATGATTGCAGCTGGGGGGGTGTTGAATGTGAGTGTTGTGCATCAACACATGTAAAAAGAAACTGGAGCTTGTTAAACATGCATTTGCAGCTATAAACCTACTGGGTTTGTGAGAGAATTATGATTACATTAATGTACAGCAGTTCAATTAAGTTATAATTATATTGCTTACTGCAACCACAAACAATTCTAGGAAAGTATATGCAGCCAGGAGTACATCACAGAAATAGTGCATGTATTCAGAGTGCTCTGCCATCTTTTAACACATTTACAGCACACTCGTGTGGCAATATGTGGCTGTTGAATAAAAACTATCAATTTATACTGTAACACTGTACCAGTATATGGGAAAACAGTGTTAATAGAGAGTTAACTGATAATGAATATTTTAACCATTAGAGATATGTACCATACAGTCTTTGTAGAAGAGATTACATTTAACACTGAGCTGTTAGTGAATATTTAACTTCTAGAGATACAGAACAATGCCGTCTTCATGGCAAACTTTTTTATATGATGTGGTATGAGTGCCACTTTGCAAAGATAAGGTTATGTATGCATAAGGTTTCCTTGAGCAGCTATGTGTATATTGTAAGAGTACTTTGCCATGAGAACACAACAGCAAGGATGAAAAAGCAGCAAAGACTTTGAGTCACTGTTTCAAGCACTGCCACATCAATCAGCATAACAGGTTTATTATTTTTCACTAGCAACATCAATGATGTGTTAATGGACTGAAGTAAACTTCCCATGTACATTACACTCCTGTTTTCTGGCATAGAGGAAGCTAGAAAGAGTTGTGCAAATTGAGTATAGAGTTTCACATTTGTTTACTGATGGTGCTATGAAAGTATATGGTGTAAGAACCGAAGAAGTGATTGATGGCAAAATGAATAATCCAGAAAAAGAACTTATTTTATTTTGGAAAACATTTAGGTTAGCCTTTAGTAAAAACGTTTATTTAATTCATTTGTTTATATTAAGAAGAATATCTTGTGGGTGGCCATGGTGGTGCAGTGGTTAGCATTGCCACCTCACAGCAAGAGGTTCTCCAGTTTGATCCTTGGCTGGGGTTCCTTCTGTGCGGAGTCTGCATATCCTTCCTGTGGTCGCGTGGGTTTCCTCCGGGTGCTCCAGTTTCCTCCCACATCCCAAAGACATGCTGTAGGTGCATTGGACACTCTAAATTGGCCCTAGGTGTGAGTGTGTGCATGTGTGTGCCTTCTGTGGAAGTTTGGGCACCGGGCTGGCAACTCGACACTGTAAAACTCCACTGCCAATCATGAGCAGACAAGGTGATCCGATGTGGCAACCCCAAACCGGGAAGAAACCAGAAGAGGAAGATATTAAGAAGAATATCTTATTTAGCAAAAGTATATTTGTTACCAGAGACTAAAGAGAAAATAATTTTGAAATTTTTTTCATGGGGTTCCAGGTTAAACCTGATTAAAAGGTGGATTATTTTTTTTAAAATAGAAGAGTGGGTTTAAATTTAACTCATTCCCTCCGGTACAGCTCTTTTGAGTGTGTACCTTTAACTCCCAGTGGGTGTGGCTTAAGCCTTTAAAAATGAAGTTATCAGCTTACAGTTCTAACAAATACTGATTGTCAGAGGTCAAATATGAACACAACTGTGTTTGCCAACATGAATGCTTCAAGATAAAATATTCTGATATCCTGTACATAGCATGGTTTTGAAATTATTAATGCAAATATAAACAAGTAATATTTCATACCTACAGGCACAGTAGGAGGTAACTGCAGAAATGCCTGGAGGTGTCACTTGGCTGTCCTGCTGTGTATGGAACATCTATGGAGCATATTGTGGAAAAACACCAGTAATAAAGTTAATTTGGAGGTAATTGTCTTATTTAAAAAATATAACAAACTTTGGAAAGACTTACATCAAATTAAAAGAAGGGGAAAGGCTAAAAACAATGAGATGAGAGAATCTGAAAAAATATGGAAATTAATATGATAGATATATCAGAAAATAGGAAACTATGATATTAAAGTACTATGGAAAAGTTATTTTATGTAAAATGGAAAAGTTCTTTTATGTAAAACCTTGGGAAAGTGCAAATAAAAAGTGGAAGTTATTAAATGAAGCAAAATTGGATTGGGGAAGTATGTGTTGTAAAGATTTCTTATGGAGACTTAGTTTAAGAAAAATACCAGTTAAAGGTGATATGTCATATTAAACAAAGGAAGATAGAGTGTGTTTATTTTGTAATATGATAGAAACGTCACAGCATGTCATTTTGGTATGTGAGAGAGTTACAAAATATATAATTTGATATGTAAAAATAATTTATTAGGAAAAGTTCAAAATATAAAGATATTAATTTTCTACAGATATTATGGAGATAAGGATAAAGAAATATATAATATGTATTTGTTTTGGCCAGTATGGGAAATCTGAAATGCTAGAACAAATGAAATTTTATTCAACAAAATTTGGAATTTAGCTGATATTATGAATAAAAAAATGTGTGTGGTTCAAATGTGTGTGTGTGTGTGGGGGGGGGGTGGAGAATGAGTTGTAAATAAATGGTTAGAAGTGAATTATTTTATAGGTAAGGGAAACATTTGATGTTGTGTAAAAAAACAGTATTTTTGTATCTTTTTATTTTTTTTACTTTCTAAATAGAATAGTTTGCATTTTCTTGTGTATTTTATGTATTTAAAAGATTTTTTTGCAAATACAGTACCCCTACTCTATTCAATAAGTGCCATGGGATCTTTTACATCCATCTGAGCTACTATTGTCTCAGGCAGATGAGTACTCAGTTTAATGTCTCATCTGAAGGAATGCACACTTAGGACTGCAGCCCCCCCCCCCCCATTATACTACACTGTAGTGTCAGTACTGGAAAACTAAAGGCGAGTGCATAACCTCCTGAGCTACTAAGAAAAATGTAAACCATACAATGAACATAGGTTCATAGGTTCATAGGATGATGCTAGGCTATTGGCCCAGAGGCCCTTATAAGCCTAGCCAAGAATTTCACCCATGTTCCCACAAAGTCAGCACCTGTTTTCCCTGTCCAGCAGGGACACAGGTGGGATCCCAGGGGTGTATTTTCTGTTTCCCATCCAGTCATCTAGGTTCCTCTTAAAGAGGGCTAATGAGGTACTCTTCTTAACATGGAGAGGGAGCCTATTTTACAGATGGGGGAGTTGTTGAGACACAAATTTATCCTGCCAACAAGTTCTATTAATGTCACAGACAAGGTTGAGGCATTGTGTGCGGGTTGCACGAGTGGAGTTTGACTTACGGATATGCTGCAACTCCATTAAGGTTGAGTCTGAGACGGCCTTGTATGCCAGACACTGGTCACCTCTGAGCAGTCTGTATGAGACTGAGTAGAGGGACAGGGCTTTTAGCTTATCTGTAGATCCTGCATTTTCCTGGTCAGGAACCTCTGTGGTCTCTCCACCTGCTACATGTGCTTGGCAAGGTACATGCAGAAGTGGGCACAGTACTTGATAATGGGTCTGATACAGGTTGATGTCTAGCTGGGAGAGTTCATCTATTATGCCCAAGTGGTGAATAGAGTTGAAGGCTTTGGCTAGGTCAAGGTAGGTGGTGTGCACTGTCTTCCCCTCATCCATGGCTTTGGTGACTGTTTCAAATAAGGCGACCAAGTTTAACAGGCATGATCTCCCTTTGAGCCTTCTGAGTCATGGATAGGGGTCTGTAGCTAGCTATGATTTGAATAGTAGTTTTGTCAACAGTTAACTGCACCTGGAGTGTCTCCGGTGTGATATAATGTTTGACCAATAACTGAAGTAAAAACAATGCTGAGTCCCAAATAGGCAAAAGTAAAAAACTTTAATAATATAACAAGTAAGCGCTTTCACATTTCAAGCCCACTTAATCAGACAATTTCAATGAACAAAGTCACAAACTTTAAAAAAGCACAACAACCTATCACAGAGGCTGCTTCCATCAAATACAATTAACTTTTAAAGAGCTAGTGCTTATAAGGATGTGCATAAAGAAAGGGTTTTAAAGATACAGCATCATTGATGCCTGGTGCCTTATCAGCTTTAAAATACAATATCCAATTTTGTTCATAGGCTTCAGTTCTGATTTTAATATTTCCTCCCCTGTCATTAATGTCTGTTAACTCCAAGACCAAAACTTAAATTTATGCTGAGGTTCAAACTCTATTACATGTTTGGCTAGAGCACTGGTGTCTTTACAATTTCTTATATCTCTGGTATGTTCCTGTATACACTCTCTAAGTGTGCGATTGGTTTTACCAATGTAATACGCTATACAGGCTCTACAAAAACTATAGTAAACTAAATTTCTGGATGAACAATCAGTATAAAATGAAAATTCTATCTGATAATTCAAGTATGAATGTGTAAAACCTGTCCCTGAATGTATGTAGTTGCAGGCACTACAGTTTCTGCAGGCATAAGTGCCATGTCTCTGAGAATTAACATTTTGTAAAGAACCCTGTTTTCTGTAGCACAAATGTCTTTTCAGGGACATATTACTCTTAAATGAAAAACTCGGTTTATTTAAAACTGCATTTCTAAGTTCATCATTCGCATATAGGATTTTCCAGTTCTGCTTAACTATTTCACATATAGCACCTATATCACTAAAAAAGGCCAAAGGAAATCTAATACCATTCCTTGTCTGTGCAACTGATGTATCTGCAGAATTTGACACTCTCTTAGAAAAATATGGCCCACCAATTCCCCCTCTTTCTTTCATAACTGAATTAATGCAAGAATTAATGTAATATGTTATAACCTTCCTGTAAAAAATCATACTTCAAATTATTGAAGGCTGTTTTTAATTGTTCTTCATCGTTATGTATTCTCATGACTCTAAGAAATTGTGATTTCATAATATTTCACGAAATATGTTGGGGGTGCATGCTGTTCTTATGCAAATATGAGTTTTTCTTAGTTTCTTTTTTATATGTACTAGTTTTCAATTTATCTATATCTGTCTTACTAATACATACATCAAGAAATTCTATACTATGATTAGAATATTTAACCGAGAATTTCAAGAATGAAGTGATGGTGTGTAGAAAATCTACAAATTGTAATAATAAGTCTTCAGTGCCCTTCCATAATATAAAAATATTGTTCCCAAAATGTTTATGCCACAGCACACAAGAATGAGAAACATTCCTACACAAAACATGCTCTTTCTCCCATTGTGCTAAGGCTAGGTTGGCGTAGCTGTTGGTACAGACAGTGCCCATCGCTACGCCAACCTTTTGCAGAAAAAATTCTTTGCCAAACATAAAATTATTATTTTCTAGAATAATTTCTATTAAACTACATGCAATATTTATCTTGTCATTAGAATACGTTTGATGATCATTCAGTAATGTTCTAATATTCTGTATGCCCCAGTCATTAGGTATGACCGTAAACAGGGATGCTATGTCCATAGTAACAAAATAGTATTCATCATTTAAAACTAAAGATTCAGTTGCTTCATAGAAATCCTATAAAAAGGTATTTGTGTCTTTTAATATTGTATTTATATTGTCCATAACTTATTGAAGATTTTTTTTTCTACAAAAATGGATATAGTCTCTGTGACCCACCCACTGCTGGAAACTATAGGATGCATGGGTGGGTTCAAAGGGTCTTTATGAATCTTGAGGAAGCCATAAATAACTGGAATAGTATGTTGTTCTATGGAAAAATATTTAAACAGATCCTCTGTGATAGCATGTGACATTAATAAATCAAATATTAAAAAGAGGACTTTCTCAATAATTGCCTGAACTGTTGTCCTATTAACTGTAATGAAAGATTCCCTATCTTGCAATAAAATTTTCATTCTGTGTACGTAAACATCCTTATTTAAAATCACAATTCCTCTGCCTTTGTTGGCTGAATGAATTTCTATAGAATTATCTTCTTTCAATTCAAGTAATGCTTCATATTCATCAGAATTTAAATTAAAATAGAGTGGTTTACTTTTATTTCCAAAAAAGTCCTTGATTTCCTTCTCACAAACTTGTGTGAACACTTCTAGGCCTGCAAACATTTTTAAGTTCAATAAGACATCCACAAGCTCTGACCTTTTGGAAGGTACAAATAAAAGTCCCTTGTTCAATAATTAAGTCTGCGCTTCTGTAAGGGTAAAAGAAGAAGAAATGTTTGCTACTAAGCTGTCCGTGAATTGCTCAGTGTGTTTCTGTACACCCCTCTGTTTTCTCCTGCTTGTAGCTGTCGAATCCTCCCTCTTTTGCCTTGGCTCCGTGACCTGGCATTTCTCCTTTTCGTATTTATTGGAAAGGGATCTGTTAAGGGAAAAAGGGGCTGTGCAGAGTTAATAGAAACTCTGTTGAAGACAGATTCAGTTCTCCTCGTCGACAATGTGGCCATTACTGTAGTTTGATTGACGCTAGTTACTGAAAGCGGGACTTCCTCTCCCGAAGAAGTCGTTTCATCGGCTGATCTCTCAGTTGCTATGGTTACAGGTTTAGCGTGCCGAACAGCATTAGATACAGAAGGAACAGGAAATTCTTCCAAAATAAGTTCTCTTAAAAGTCCATTTTCTTGTGTTGCTGCTGCAATATGATTTTCATTATCTTCAAACCTGGACCACGAAAAAACAGCACCCCTATTGAAGTCTGCTATATCTCTTTGCACTTTTTTTGATTTTAGTAGCATGTAGACGTTTCTCATATGCAGAAACAGTCTCATACATGCTATCTAAACTGTCGAGAATAATATCAGTTCTAAAGTATTAGGCTATATGTTGCTGCAGTTCCTTAATCTCATCCTTTAGTGCATTCTCATGTGGTAGAAAAAAAATCAATCAACCATTTCATATATTCATTGCTTAAATTCAGATCTAACATCTGCCAACATTTCAAAAGTTCTGGATATAAATTGCCATAAGTAGGCATATTGAGTACACGTAGACCTCTAGGTATTACCTTGTGATGTAGTTCTACTTCCATATGCAGTCTTTGCCATTGAAGGCATTTAAATTCATAGAGTTTGTTTTGAAGTTCTCTATGTTTATTCATATACGCTGTTCATTGTTCTTCATCAGCTGATGGTTGTTCATTCATACCCTTCTCTACCTCAAAGAAAGAATTCATTTCTAGTGACAGAAACCTTGTTAAATGACCCATTTGTGATTCTAGGCTATGATTATATTCAGGATTGTAGTCTAATTCAACATTATTTCCTTCTGCCATACCGTCAGTTGCAAATAAACTGAATCCAAAGTATTAAAAATAAAATGCAACTGAACTGCGGGAAAGATACAGAAGGAAATCAGTGAATTTTTTGGAAATAAAAGTAAACCAGGCTATTTTCATTTAAATTCTGATGAATATGAAGCATTATTTGAATTGAAAGAAGCTAATGCTATAGGAATTCATCCAGCTGACAAAGCCGGAGGGATTGTGATTTTAGATAAGGATGTTTACATACACAGGATGAAAATTTTATTGTAAGATAGGGAAACTTTTAATAGAGTTTGGACCTCAGCATAAATTTAAGATTTTTGTCTTGGAGTTAATAGACACTAATGACAGGGGAGGAAATATTAAAATCAGAACTGAAGCCTGTGAACAAAAATGGATATTGTATTTTAAAGCTGATAAAGCACCAGGCATCAATGATGCCTTATCTTTAAAACCCTTTCTTGATACACGTCTTTATAAGCACTAGCTCTTTACAAGTTAATTGTATTTGATGGAAGCAGCCTCTGTGATAGGTTGTTGTATTTTTTAAAAGTTTGTGACTTTGTTCATTGAAACTGTCTGATGAAGGGGGCTTGAACCGTGAAAGCACTTACTCATTATTACTTTTGTCTACTTGGGACTCAGCATTGTTTTCACTTCAGTTATTTTTCTTTGTACTATTGCTTTGTCCCGCAGTTCAGTTGCATTTTATTTTTAATATTTTTTGACCAGCCTGGAGGTCTGTATGTCTTTGATAAATATTGAAACTCCACCTCCTTTGGCTTCGTACCCCTCCGTTTGGGGTCTTAAAGCATGGTAGGACAAGTAACCTATTAAGGCTGGGGTGCTCTCCGCAGCTTTGAACCAGGTTTCAGTGACTGCAGAAATGCCAGCATCTTCCAGGATGAGAAATGCTTGCAATGAGTGTAGTTTCAGGGTAAGACTCCTAGTATTTAGTAGCATGACCTTTACATTTTGTTTAGAAGAACGTTGTTAATTTTGTCCGCATGACTTTGCCTATAAAAGTCACTATGGGGGAGGCAAGAGCATTTGTTAGAAGCCTGAAGCCCAGGGGAACAGCTTAAAACTGTTATGCTGTGCCCCCCCCCCCAAAGTTAACCAACTGCACTAACCTTTTGTAGTGATTTCACATAATTGATACTAAGCATTAATGCCTGGAAAAAGTCGGCAAAACAATGGTATTGAGCAGCAAAATGCCTAAAAAACAACTTAAATGTCAACTAGAATAACCACAAACACCATCAAAACAAATTACCTCAGACAAAGAATAATTCTCTGGCTTTCTGCCCCAAAACATCTAGAAGGAGTAAAGTACCTAAGTGGAACTATAACAGCTGCCTTAGGTCATGCTTTAGTAATGACAACTCACAATTTGCCACACAATATAGAAATGTTCCTGCTTGGCTCTATTAAAAATATTATTAATAAAATGGCAATCCAATCTTTAATACATCAGCATCAAGTAAGTGCAAAACAAATTCCATTTTACCCTTTTACTTTAGGCAAATCTCTCACTGGGAAACGAAGAAACACCTAGAACTGATAAATATCACATCAACTGCTGAATTTAATGAATCTCACCCTAAAATCCCAAGAGAGGAACCAAGCCACATAAGTAAACCACTCACATACGTTTACAGACACTTGTTAAAAACAGGCATTGCCCCCAAACTCTTTAATTGTAACACAATAATTCCACTCCCTAAAGGCAATCCACCCAAGGACAGCAAAGACCCACCTCTAACCTATCCATAATAGCCGGAATATTTGAGAACATAGTGTATAAACAACTAACTGAACTCACAAATAAATATGAATTACTATGTGATGCTCAACATAGATTCTGCATGGCATTTAGCACAATGACGAATCTTGCACAAAATAACTAATTACAGCTATTGTAAAATAAATGATGGTCAAATCACTGGTGGCCTATTTATACATATGAGAAGGACATTTGTGACAGTCTGTCATGAACCTCCACAGAATAAGAGGGCACAATTTAATTTCAGCAGTAGCACCCTGAACTGGTTTTCATCTTCCCTAAAGGAAAGTACTATGCAAGTTTATGGTAAAAAATGTCTTCTCTGAAATTGGATCACTTAATATTACTTACTGTCCCACAATACTCAGTCTTGGGACCACTCCTTTTTTCACTTTTCCTTAATGAATAAGCAAAGAACTCCCAACACCTAACTTAACCATGTACACAGATGACATCCTTCTGCTAGAGTCAGCCATATCCACAGAGCTGCCATCTTTCCTGTATGCTGCTTCAATCTTCACTAATCTTCAATTCTTACAAGTACCCAAACTTGTGCAATGCTCTAATGAAATAGTCAGATTCACTACTAAGTATAACGACAAAACACACCACTGCCTAGCACTCAAATAATTAAAGTGGTTAGAACTGCCACATCACCTAGTTCTTTCTTAGTTAACTACAATGTAAAGACTATATAAGTCAAAAAATCGTCCAGCTCTTAACAACTTAATGCAACACTACTCTACCACTAGAATGTTATGCTCTAGAGAAAAATACTAAACACTATAACAAAATCATCTAATACTGCAGGTGACTCTATACATTTAAATAGTGCAGCCAAACTATGGAGCCACATTCCACTTCCACTGAAATTCATTCAGAATATAACTGTTTAAAACACAGCTAAGACTTCTCCTACCAAATCCACGTATCTGCTCCTACATATCTTTAGGATAACTGCCACAATATTATTCAGTTTAACATATTGGCAAACCGTTTGTCTTCATTCAGATTCCTATGGCCCAGCACTGGTCTCCATCAATACCTGAATGGTTTTACTAGCATCTCGCAGACATATAAATAGATTTATGACACTGCTTGCCAGTCCAAGGCCATACGTCTAATAGAAACTTTGTCTACAGTTGTCTCTGAGTCTGCTTAACACGCAACCTACAATAGTAACATTTTCTGCCCTACCAACTTCATCCCTCTCAATTGAATTTCTTTGAATTTCTAATCACTAATCAGAAAAATCTCTTATCTATTTGACAAACCCACTAATACACCTATTTAAATGTTCAGTGTTCAACATCTACTAAACGCATAAATGTCTTTTATACTGTACTAGTTTTTCTTTATTTCATATGAGCTTCAAGTCCTTGTGGTTCTGGAATAATAAATTGCTACCGTCAAAACTGTAGCATCATAATATTTGGCTCATCTCAAATATTGTGCAATATAGCCCCAATGGATAATTGAAATCACAAACACCACAATTCCAATAGTAGAGGAACAAAGGTACCAACAAATAAGATTTGATCCATCACTAACTTTCATAGTACACACTGAAAAAGTCATTAAGAACTCACTAGAACAATCAACACTTTGATATAAAATTTCACACCTACTGACCCTACAGCATGTAAAGCAGTTACCAGAAATGTCCTCATACCTACACTGGAACACAAGCTTCCCCCTGCTAACACTACTACCTGAGATAATAGCCAAAACATGCAAATGGCAGTAAATAAAATTTGTAGATTTGTACAGTTCACAAGCCTGCATATCCACCATTGTAGTTTACTGAAAGCCTTCAACTGATTACCAGTACAGAGTAGATCCACACTCCTACTGGGGACAACTTTAGTTAAAGT
>NC_056731.1:41340575-41455575 GCF_019279795.1 Protopterus annectens | reverse complement strand
TCTACTTTCTCAGCAGTGCTTCAATAAGATGTTGATTTATCATATGAAAAGACTATTCTTTGTCTTTTCCTCATCTGTTTTTTTCTTTTGCCCCCACTCTTTGTATTCCTTTACTCATTTTTCCCAGGTGCATCGCTTTACAATGAATTTAAGCACCTGTATTTTACACCATTCTTCTACTATCGCCAAACACTGCCTTATCATTTGCACATGTTATGTATCAAATCTGTTGTATAACTTTGTGTTATCAGAGCACAAAACAAAATGTTTAGAGGTATCTTGCAATGCTTAAGGAAGTTAGTCATCTTCTTAGTTGTGCAAACTTCTAAGTTAATTTTTGATGCTTTAAAGCAGATTTTAACAAATTCATTTTAAAAATGCAATTATAATAGGATACTCAAAAGTGATAAGATGAAGTGGAACAGAATAATTTTTAAAAAGCAGGAAAATGAAGCATGTGTGGAGGTAGGGAAAAAAACTACAGTCAAGGTCATAATCCAGAAGTAAGCTGAATTAAGGGCTGTTTAGTGGAAAACTGAAAATAGACTTTGATTTAAAGATGTTAGAGAAGATGATTGTGATTCTGTATGAGTTATGACAACCTGCTAATAAGGTAATGATATTAACAATGAAATCAGATGGTGGTATAGAAGATATTTGTGAGTTGTTGTAAGGACAGTAGATGTCATTTTAACTATGCAGCAATTATGTTGTGGAATTAGAGATAAATTGACTAAGGTATATATACAGATGGAATATATTGAAGCACACTTGAGTTTAGAGGCTAAAGTATGGCAAAGAAACCTATGATTAACTGGAGTTTCTGAAGTTGAAGAAAATTGTTGGAACTTTCTGAAAGAGAAACTGGTAGATTGGACTATTCTTTTGAGAAGTTATTAAGTATTGATAAGGCAACATATTTGGCTGTAAGTTCTATTGATACACTGGGTACATGGACTGCTGACACTGCAGTGAAGCAAAATGGGAGTGCTGCACTCCCGAGTATGTCATTCATTGGATGAGACATCCAACCAAGGCCATATCTGCCTGTGCTGGTGGTAGATGTAAAAGATCTCACGGCACCTATTGAAGAGAGTAGGGGTCTTTTATTTATATACAAAAGGAACTCTTATTTACAAAATATGTATATATTTACAAGTGTACAAATATATAGATATATAAATATATTTACACATATTCATAATTTTCCTTACAATCATACTAAATTTTCATCCCTGTTATACTCCCACTCCTTTTCCCATGACCACCTTCTTATTTTACTAAATATTGTTACTAAAATCCATTTGCCATTAAACATAATTTCATTTATTTCATTCCACATAACCCATATGACATAAAATAACTTTTTATCTATTCTTGTCGCATAATCTTTATTTCTGTTCTTATAATATCCATATTTATTCATATCCATGTTTATTGTTTCCACATATTTTATATCTTCAAAAAAATCATCTTTACATAGTTTTCCCAATACTTTTTTTTTACTCTTTTTCACTTCAAGAACACATGTTCCGTAATTTCTCCTTCTTGACAATGCAAACATATTCTATCACTGCTATTTTTATACGGCACATTTCTTTTTGCTGGTAATTCATCTATTACCAGTCTCCACAAAAAAAATCTTTACATTCTACTTTCTTATTATGCCATTTCCTTCTTATATTTATAGCTTTAATTTTTTCATCTGTTAGATTTTCCCATGGTTGTACATAGTACTTTTTATTGTTACATTCTTATACCATACTTTTCTTTCTTTTTCTATCGAATCAATTTTTATTTTCCACAAAAATATTTTTTCTTGGTAACATTTTATTTCTTCATTTATATACTCATTTACTCTTTTTTACTATACCTCAAAATTATCATACTTACATTTATACAATGTTATCATTTATACCTAAGACAGAAGTTTCATTTATTGTAAAATATTTACCCCTATCTTTACTAGATCACCTAAACCTTGACTTCCCTCTTTATTGAAAGCCACCCATACCACCCCTAGACACTCATTTGTGCAAATTATTACTTGATGTATCCAAATTTTGCTTTTTGCAGTTATTGTAATGTCATCTCCATGTGCTAACATGACTGGAATTCTCAACCCTTCAGGTGTTGTATACCTCACCTCCTTCATTTTATAATTTATTTCACATTCTATCACATTCATAACTAATATAATGAGTATAGAACTCACTGGACATTTATTTTTATTTATTAAATAAATAAATAATATAAAGAGTATAGAACTCATTGGACATCATTGTCTTACACCACTTTTCATATGCACCTCTTGGCCTAACCAGTCATTTACAAGTATTTTTACATTATTATAATTATTATTATTATATGCTCACATAGAAAATTTCCTAACTTTCTCACTTATATTATATTATTTAATTATTATCTATAAGATTTCATGTCCAGTTGTGCCAAATGCCTTATTAAGGACTCTTATCATGATTGTCACTTCTTTTTTTCCTTTCATTTCATCCACAATTTCTCTATCAATAATAATTCTTGACAACCCTTCCCCTTTATACTATATATTGCTATATTTCATAATATCTTGCATTTTAGTTACAAATATGTGTTATTTTCATAAAGATCTTATAATCATTATTATTCAGTACTATTGGTTTCCAGTTATTAATTCTCTTCTATCTTCCTTTTTCCATATGAATTTAAGTATTCCACTACATAATTCTTTATACATAAAATCTTCATTTAACCATTCATTCAAAATCAAATCTATATTTACTTGTCCCAACTCCCAATATGTTATCTAGTTCATATAAAGAAATCTTCCTTTCCAGCTCCTTATTCTTTTTTTCTGTTAACGTTCTTATTTTCCATGTTGTTTTCACTACCTTCTTTTTTCTTTAAACATTTCCTGTACACATTGTACTACCCTATTCATAATCTTTTCCTGAGTCCTTTCTACTTATCCTTTTACATTGTGTATTTCTCTCATTATGCTATCATCTTCCTTTATTAATCTGCTTAAGTAAATTGACACTTCTCTTTTTTCTTGTAAAAATATCTTTGCTTACATTTTTTCTTGATTTCTTTCATATAATTATCTTTCTTTATCAAAGTATTTCTATAATTATGTTCTAAATCCTCCAATGCATATCTATATGCTTCACTACTTTTCTTACATCAGTTTGCCACCGTAAAAAAACATTTTTTTTATTTTCCTTAAATATCATCCACCATTCAGAGCAGTTTTTATAAAATGTTCTCACAGTTATATGATCTTTCCATAACTGTATTACTAATCTCTTTCCTTTTTCATTCCATTTCTCATTTATCCTTTTTGTTTCTTTCCCTAGTTTTATGTTCCTTGTTTTTTTTATCTCCATCCATAATTCAAGATGATTAGAAAATCCTGTTTCAACTATCTCCCCTTTTCCTATAGCTAAACTTTCCAATACTATACCATAATTTGCTTCAGATCTACACATGCCTCTTTTGTAGCTCCATGTATTTTTCTCCAAAAGCTTTAAGTCACCATAGCTTATAACTTTTAGCATTTTTATATAATTTCCTTCCTTTTTATGCTTGTCTCTTAAATCACAATCAATAGTATTCATATCTAGCACTACATAGTCTAAAATCTGATGAAATAAGCTTTCAATTTCTTTGCAATTAGTATAAGTTTATAATGTTATAATTCTATACACTTGTTCTTTCTTCATTTTAAATCTACAATAGTTACTCTTCCCAGTTTTGCTAAAGTTACATCTAATATCTTTACTGTATTCCTAAAGAATATGGTTCTTGCAGAACATCTCTCATTTTCCAAATTCTAGATTACCTTTCCTCCCCACAGTTTCTCTCTTTGCAATCTTTCTTCATTTGTTACAATTTTGTGTCTTCTAATATAATTACAGCTACATCATATGTATTGCACCATTGCAAAATCCCTATTCTTCTTAAATATTCCTAATGCTATTCACATTTACAGAAAGCACTCTAAAATTTTCATTTTCCATTTTCCTTAGATTCATGGTTTCATAGGTAATTATTAAGCTAGCAGCCTTAATGGGCCATTGTAAGCCTAACCAGTTTCCCTCCTATAGGTGGGGATCAAACAATGTACTTTGTGTCAGTGAGTCAAACACCTTAACTGATACAACAACCCCAAGCATTAGCTGCATACATCTATATTTTTATCAATTTCTTTCTTTTTTCTTTTGTACTTGTCCCTTTACATTTTCTTTTTCCATTCTTTATCCTTTTACCATCTCCCAATTTATATCATCTTCATCACTTTTTTCAGATCCTTCTTTTGTGTCCTCATTATTTTTTCTAATTTTTCTTCTATTTCTACTTCTAAAATGTCTTCTCTTTGTTCATTTTCATCTTTCTTTTTCCTTTTTCCTCACTCTTACTTTATTTTTTAATTCCATCCATGAATGTCCAATTTTGTCACATTTGTAAAGTTTCAATTCATGCTTTTTCATCATGTCCCATTTTCCCACAAACATAGCATTTTATTTTATCACAGTTACTTATCAAATATCTTTCTTCTCCTTTTCCACAAGAAAAAAACAACATGTTTTGGGTTGTTCCGAGTATTTTATAACACCCCTACTCCCCACCACATTTATCATGCTTGGTATATGTATAATTTTTTCTCTTTTTATTTTAACACAATATTACAGTTCCATCCACAAGTTCATAAACCACTGTTACCATAAACCTTTTCAATGTCCAGTACTTTTTTACATAAAGTTTTCAAATGTCCTTTCAAGTCTCTCTTTCCACCTCTGTTTGAAATTTTACTTAAATTTTCTTTTTTGTTTCACCGTTAACTGCTTTTATCACACAAAGATTCCATTGGCTACCATCTTTCTGTTTTTCATATTCTTCAAGAAAATTTTGCATTGAAAAAATAGTCTCAAATTTAATGTCACAAAATGTCTCTTTTTTAATAAGAATAAATGTTCTTGCTTCATGTGCTTTTACACCCAAAGGAACTAATAAATTGCCCTACACTTAATACTTGCCCATTTCTTTGTCTTCTTTACTTTGAGTCCTTACAATGTACTTCAGTTTTTCATTTTCTTCTATCTTTTTTTCTGCTACTCCGCTTTTGCCTTCTTTCACTTTCTCTGCATATGTTTTATTTTTCATCTGACCAATATTCTTCAGGAATGTCTCTGCAGCCTCCTTTTGTATTTTCTCCATATTGTCCCCCCCCCCAGGAAACAGCTCCTTCATTTCTTCCTCACTCTGTATCACCATTTCTGTAACAAATCACCCTGCAGCCATCCTGACTAGGGGGTTGTAAGTATACATCCATCATTTCCAGACTCATCTCCATCAATCAGATTTCTTTGAAACATCTCCTCAGAATCATACATGCATTTTCTGGTTTTGATATTGGCTTTCTTCTTGATTTCTCTTACTACTTGATTGTCTCATTTTCTCTCCATCTGCCTCCCTGTTTCTCCAGGCCGCATCTGCACCTGAAAGGAAACAGGAAGTGTTCATGTAAAATGGGTGCCACTTGCAACAACAAGGAGTAGGGGTTCTTTATTAATTACAACTTATATACACTACTTACATTATATATATCATATACACTATTTACAATTATTTACATGCTACATTTACAACATAATGCAATTTCATATATTTCCATTATCCCCCGCCCTTTTTCCACAACCAAAAGCATATCTTCTTCAAAATTTCAGATAGTAATTTTCCCTGAAATTTAATTTCATTCCGTCTCTCATTCCATGTTGTCTATAGGATATAAAATATCCTTTTATCAATTTTTTTCATCTTTTTGTTTTGTTTCCAGTTGCCATGGTAGCCATATTCTGTTGTATTCATGTTGAAATCTTCTATACTTTTAATGTCTACCAATCGCTTATTTCTCACAAATTCTTCCAGAATTCTCTCATCCTTTTACACTTTAATAAAACATGCTCTGTCGTTTCAACTCCCCCACAGTAATTACATACCCTTATTGAATCCTTTTATAGGGCATATTTTCTTTAGCTTGTAATTTACTAAATATTAGTCTCCACATGAAATCTTTACATTCCTAAATCCTTTTACACCATACAAGCCTTGTTTTAATAGCATTTCTTTTTTTTTTTCATTTTCTAAATGTTTCCAAGGATAAATATAATAGTGTTCCCTCATTATATTTAAAAAACATTCGTTTCTGTTCCTTTTTTACATTTTCTATGTTCAATTTACATAATAACATTTTATTCTGATACTCTTTTATATAATCATTTACATTATTCTTCCATCATGTCCCAAATCTTATTCTTTGCCAAACTTCTTTATATTTGATTTTTATTATAACATCTGCTAAATTCCTCTTTTCCTCTTTTAATCCTACCTAAGCTTTTTACAGATTCAAAGAAGCTGCATAGACAAGAAGATTAATTATCTCTAATTTTCCTTCCTCTTCACTAACATACAAAATTCCTCTTCTAACAGGATTCAGTCTTGATCCCTGTATAAATGAAAATATAATCAACAATATCTCCTTTTCATATTTAGATGGTGTCATATAAACACTTGCTAAGTAGGCCATTTTACCTAGAGGAATAGAATTTATTAGATATATTTTTCTTTTATGACAATGATTGCCAAAGCATACATGTTTCTCTCAATTTTTATATAATGTTCTCCCATTGTTTTTCTTTCTTCTTATTTGCTCCAAATATTACTCCCAAGACATCTTAATCCTCATCATTAAAGTGAATACCTTCTAGTTTACCTAAAAAACAAATTCCTTTACCTTTATCTTTATTAATACCTAGACCAAGGATATTTAAATACTTATTTAATTTCTTAATCCCCTGTTTCATCCATTCCTTATTCGTATTGAGTAGAACTATATCACCTACATAAGTAAGCATTATTGGAAGATATACTCCTTCTATTATCTTATACCATACTATGTTCAATTCTTCATTCATTTTGTTAACAATCACATTCATAACTAATGCAAACAAAATGTTACTTGCTGGACAACCTTCTCTTATCCCACATTCCATTTTAATTTCTTCACTTAGCCTTCCATTTAATATTATTCTCACATTATTATTCTCATACAGTGATATGATTACTTTTATTATTTTATTACTTATATTGTAATCTCTTAATATAGTCCATAACACAATATATTGTGTTCTATCAAATACTTTGCTCACATGTCTTACCATAAATTTAGTTTCTGCTTTTTTTATTTATATCATCTATCACTTCTCTTAGTATCCATAGTCGATCTTAACTTCATTTTATTTTTTTTTAGAAATCTTATCTTCAAGCAAATTATCCACACTTTTTTCTAACCTTTTTTCCTATTATTCTCATAAATATTTTATAATCTGTATTATTCAGTATTATTGGTCTCTAGTTTTGAATATACTCTCTTTCTCCTTTTTTCCAAATACATTTCATAACCCCAGTACATATTTCCATTTTAACTACCCCATTTTCTAGTCATTCAGCACCTCCATACAATGTCTTTTTTGCCATTATTCCATATTATAATGAATATAATACTCAATTCCATCTATCCATAAGGCTTTTTCCATATTCACTTATTTTAAAATTAAATTTATATTTTTATCCATAATCTCATTGTCTTTCTTGCTTAATTTTTTTTAACTTTCCATACCTGCCTCTCTTTTATCTTCCTCTTTTTAAATTTGTTCTCAAAACATTTGTTTATTATTTCAAATATTTTCCTGTGTAGTCACCCTTTCTCCTTCATTATTTTTCAATGCCTTTACATCCCTTTCATTTTCTCTCACTATCTTGCTCAAGTATGGAGCTACTTCTTTTTTTTTTTGCTTTGTAAAATTACCTTTGTTTATATAACATGTTTTAATCTTCTTCTGATTCATTTCATATATCTTTTTCTCCTTTTTGTAAAAGCCTGTATTATTTTTCAAGACCTTTGCAAGTACTTCCTTACTTAAGAGCTTATATTTCTGCTTTTCTTTCCTGTTCCTCACTGCCTGGCATTCTAAAAAGCATTTTTATATTTTTCTTTGAAGCTTATCCACCAATCTGTCCAATCTTCATAAAAAATCTCATTTCAACATGATCTTTCCATAACTGATCAATTTCCTTTCTATCTTCCTCATCTAAATGCTTTTTATTAAATCTTGTAATACCTTTACCCAACCTTCTTTATTCTTTTTCCTTCACTTCTAAACATATAACTAAATGATCTGAAAAACCTGTTTCCTTTGTTACTTCATTTATAATTTTCAAACTATATGATAATCAATAATCAATTTCTGTTTTCTCATTTCTTTTGTAAGTCCGATGTTTATTACCCCATAAATATAACTTTTCCTGACATAATGCCCTTCCTTCTTTTTTTTCCTTAAATCTCAGTTAAAATCACCCACTGATATTATTTCCATATTCACTCCTACATAATTTAGGATTTTTTAAACATGGCCTCTCTTTCTTTTAGTAACATATGCCTAAATTGCAATAATTCTATACACATCTGTTTTATATCTTATCTAACACTGTTATTCTACCCAATTCCACTATAATATAATCTAAGGCATTTAGTGTTTCATTACATAACACACCAATCCCTGAACATGTATCCTTTCCTAGATTCCAACTATTTTTTTACCCCATAGCTCTTCTGTCTGCAGCCTTTCTTCTTCTGTTAATATTCTTGTATCTTCTAAAATTACTATTTGCATACTAAGTTGCCCACACCATTACTACTATACTTCTTTTAATATTCTTTATACTACCAATGTTTATATATAGGATTTTCAGCTTCTTATTGCCCTTCCATCTTGCCCTTTCATTTTTTATTTTGATATATAATCACCCTTTTAAATTTCCTGTTCCTATCTTTTACCCTTTTCCCTACTGAATTATTGTGTCCTTTTACTATTTTTCTAATTTATATCTTCTTCACTTGTTTCCTGTACCACTTTCTCACCTTCATTATGTTCATCTTCCTCGTTTATTATTTTTTCTTTATTTTCCCCTTGTATTACTTCCTGATCTTAATGTTCATGTTCTATGATTTTTTTCTATATTATACACATATTCTTGTATTTGTTCTTGTTCTTTCACTTGTATCTGTTTGTTACAATCTACCCAAGCATGTTGTATTTTCTCAAATTTTTTACACATTGAATCACATTTTTTTCACTTCAAGTCCCACCTTTCTGCAAATAAAGCATTTCCTTTTATCACAATTACTTATTAAGTGATCATCCTTTCCACAGAAAAAAATGTTTTTGGCTGTCCCCTATATCTAACAAAACCTATATTACCATCGACATTTATTACATTTGGTATATGTAAAATCTTATCATTTTCCATTTTCAAAATCACCCTGCAATGCCATCCCCCACTCCATGAACCTCTTTTGTCTTTAAACAGTTTTTTAATACTTCTTTATTCACTTCAGTTCAAAATTGTACAACGATCCTTTCTTTTTTTTTTTTGTTTCTTTGTTGAATGGTTGTATTACATAAAAGTTACATGAATTGCAGTCTTTTTTTTTCTCAAACTTCTCTAAAAAACTTTCCATATACTGTCCTGTTTCAAAAAAAAATGTCACACCATGTCTCTTTATTATGATGTATAAAGGATCTTACTTCTTTAAATGAAGTTCCTGAGTCAGCAATCACTGCGTCCCATACCTTGTACCTTATACTGCTAAGTCTCATGACAAATTTCTTTTGCACCATCTCCATCTCTCCATCTCCCTCTTCCACTCACTTCTTTCCTTCTTTAATCATTCATGCATATGATTTCTTCTTTTATATGACTTCTTTCACCTCTTCCTCTTGTATTTTATCCATGATTTCACCCCAGGATGCTGCTGCTTCACTTTCCAGTTCACTCTGGCTCATCATTTCTTTTAAAGATACATTCCACAACCCTTTCAACTGGAGTGTTGTACTTACACATTCTGATGTTGACACTTCAAACAGACCCTTTTGAAACATGTATTCAGAATCCTGTGAAGGTTCAACAACCTTCATTTCGCCACACAGCTTCCCTTCACCTTTCTTCTCTACTCTCGCTATCTCATCTGCTCCTCTACACTTATTTTGCTTCAATAACTGGTATCTTTGGGATACTGCTGCCTTCTTCAGCTCCTTTCCATCTACTTGTAGTGCAACAATCTCCTCACGCTTGTTCATCTCCTCCATCTTGCTCCCAGCTTTTTTGATCTGCCTAAGCACTTGGAACACAAACTGGAAGTGTAATAGCAAATTGAGTCCTCATTTGAAGTAGAGGAAGTTCCCCAGTGCCGTGGCCAAATTTCCCCCAATAGTAGTAGTATAAATACCACCTCAGGTCTGCCATAAAAGGAGGCTACTAGCCTAGTGGGATTAATCTGGTCAAGAAAGGATGACTAGACAAATAAAATAAAATAAAATAAATAAATATTTATTTTTGACAGATACAGATAGGGTTATGGGAAAGCCATGAGTGATATTTGTGCAGTTTGTGATCTGATTTAAGAAAGAAAAGTTATGTTAATAAATATGTTGGCCAGAGAAAAAGGTATTTTATGCAGGGCATACCAGTTTATGTCAGTCATGATTCTTCTGAGGCTACCTTAATGAAAAGGTCACAATTTATTCAAGCTAAAAGAATATAAAATGCAACCTAACTTTTTCAGTAGTGCTTTAGTTGTTTCTTTCATGTGGGCTCCAGATGTTCATGTGCATTCAGTGGTAGACACCATTATGAGTGTATCGCAAGGAATGGATTTTATGTGGAAGAATTTACTATTGGATCTGTAGCCAAGACTCAATCACCATCTAATATTAGGAAAGTTGTGGATTAAAAAAGTTGTTTATGATAATGATTCACAAAGTAAAAATGATATAGAGGGACTTTTTTCAGTTTGCAGAAATACTGTTACAGCTTAAAAATATTGATGGTTAATTAGATGGAGCTGTAATATATTTTATTTGGCTATAGTTGAGGAGAAAATATGCTATAAGACTGACATTCAATAATCACTGCTATCAGCAGTATTACAGGAAGTCAGGAATTGATGAGTTTAGTTGCTAAGTGCTGCCCATTATAGAGGTGGTGGGTATAGGCAAGTGGTGGGTTGGGGCTGAGATGATAACTCAGTCGTGAATCTAGGAAAAAACATACTTCCTAGTTACTGTGCATGGTCTATGATTCTCAATTAGAAGAAGAAAGGAGTGTGATGATCTTTACCTTGTTTAAATTTCACAAAATATTTGTGAGATCTCAGCAGAAAGAGCAAGAAAGAACCCATTTAGGGACAAGATACATACTGAAGACACTATGTGAATCCTTTTGATACAACCAGTTTTACTCTATTTTAGTCCCCCAGACTCAGTTTACTGCATGTGACTATAGGTATTAGCAGGTAATTGTAAGCTAAATAATATCACAAACCTCCTGAAGACTCAACAGCCAAACACAGAAAAAGTGAACTGAGGCAAAATAAACTGTTGAAGTCACCATGAATAAACAGAAATCCTTGCTGAAATATCCAATCTTTTATTTGACCATAAAAACAAACACAGGATGAACGCTTTCACGTGCCACCTGCACGCTTCTTCAGATCTAACAATATAAATTCACAGAGACTTTTTATAGCTAAATCAATTATCTAAAATTAGCAGGTAATGTTAAAGTCTGGAGATAAATGGGGAACTACAGACTCCAAGAGGCACTGCATCTGAGCTGTAATCTAACTGCACTTAGAACTGAGCAGACATAACTACTCTGTGATACAAAATTTGTACTTCAGAAGTTTTCACATCTGCATTCCATGTTAAATGAGTATTTGTGTGTTACATGTTGGTGGGCTGTATAGGACAAAGTATGTGCCATGTTTGGTAGGAATCAGATGATCAGTTATGCTAATACTGAAGAAATAAAAATGCTATAAAAATACTCCTATTGATTTGTAAAGGAAATACCATTTGGCCAGCTTTAGTTCCTAGACAGAACTTCAAGCAGGCCCATTACTAGTTATCTCTTGTTAGCCACAGCATGTGTGTATTAAAAAAAACTGGAAAAAGTTTTAAAAGTTTAAAAGCTTACATAATATTATACTAAGCAAAATCATTAATTTGCTGCTATTATCCAACTTATGCAGAAAGACATAATTGGTGATATAATATGTGACGGTCCTCAGGAGGTTTGTCATGATATGGTAAGCCCATCAGAAGGTGAAGGCACAATTCAATTGAATTTAAAATGTGTTTAACATGGTCAGGGATACTGTCACTCATGACAACAGTTGGCTAACCACTGTCCATTGAGAACACTTAGGAGTACATTTCAGGTCACTGCCTCTCTACAGACTCTACCTCAATAATTTTCAGTGCTGTTATATAAATGGATTATTGTTAAATTGATTATAGTGGTTAACATTATGCATTTATAATCACATACTAATTACTAAATCAGCTACACATTTATAACGAATAAGATTTCTAATTAGTGACTTTCCCAGTATCCTGTAAATAAATACTTCAAGAAAATCCTGCAGTGAACCTGTGAGGGAGAGCAGCAAAGTAAAGTATTGGAATGGAAGTTAAATGCTCAGGCATGTGTCATTGGCAGACAAACCATTGTCTGCTGCTGCTGTTCTCTTAAAACAACTGTAGAGGGCTCTGTGGTTTGATTTGTTAGAATATGTCAATCTAGACTCATGCAGACTTTTAGCTGGATTAAAACTTGAATATTAAAAATAGAAGGAAAGAAATAAAAATAACTGTTCATTAAACGGGGACAGAGAAAGGTACCATACTTAAGAATGGGATGCTTTCTGCTGAGTATTTAATTTATAACACATTCAGAGTCACTTTTCCATTAACTGTGTACCTTTGCATCATATGTCTAGGAAAATATAACCTAAATGGAGGTTGTTAAGGCTCAACTCGCAGAGCTTTATAAGCAGAAGGCTTCTAAGTTCCTTCTGAAGTGACAGATATCAATGCTTAGAATAGATTCCAAAGTGCATCACGGTGCACTATTTTTGTGTATTTAAGATGTATGATGAAACATTTAAAGGTTTGTTTACATTTTGCGTTTTGCAAATATTTTAGACTGCAAGTGACAAATCTTCAGCGGCTTAGATAATCTACCATCATACCATTATTAGTAACATTATTATTATTTGTGCTAGACAATAAATAATTTGTATGCCACCTTTCTGCTTTTGCAATTTTATCAATTAGCTTCTCAAGCTTTATCAGGGATCTAAAATTCAAATGACCATGGGGATTGCATGAAAACCAGCCAACTCAGCTGAGGGCCGCATTCTCCATTGCAGAATGAAAAGGTAGAAGTTACAGCTAGATATGCAGTGCACTTTCTCCCCTTACTTGGATTTATATTGTTTGAGGGCTGCTTCGCGTCTGAAGACAATGGATTTCAGATACCCGATATATATCTTCTTCATATGAAAATTATATTTCCAGTTATTTTTGTGCCTTTTAGTCTCCACTATACGCATGGCAGCTATTTTTAATTTTGTAATAAATTTGCAGTGTTCATAGATGTGGGGTAAGGGATTTTTTTTTTTTTACGACTTAGATTGTCCCTGTCATAAGGTGAGTCTAGACATGTATAACATGCAATGTGTACAGTGCACATGCTTTCATGCACTGATGCACTGCAGTCAGTTGTGTAATGTAAAGATCATGCAAGCTTCCTACATTGTGTTTTCTGACCCCTGACCTCCATGGGGAGGGAGACTAGACCACATTAAGGATCGTGATAACTTCCTGCCGTTTAATATGGGTAAGCTAGCTTTAACCATTCTTCCTCATTCTTTCCATTTCCCTCAAAAATCCTCCTGGTACCTGAGTTCCCTGCTCAAATTCATGATTCTGGTGTCATTGCCAAGGCTAAAACCTATACACTAGACAAGCTGGTTGAAGACTGGTTTAATTACTGCATAAAATTTCTTTTTTTTTTGCCTTGCTTGTGCAGATAATACATATACCACATGAGCTGTTGTATGCAGATTTACATTTTGAGTCAAGATTTTAGGCTTAACTCCAGGCCCATTATGCATTTATTTTCTTACTGATGTTAAAGTATTAACTGAGCATACCTACTTGGATAGGTACCTTTTTAGTGGAAAGACACCAGATCCTCATCTAATTTGGTGGCTTACTAATGGTTATATATTATGCAGATGTAAACTAATGAACTCTAACCCATAAATGACAGTTTAGTGGAGAACATTAGGGCAATCAATTGCTAACATTCTTCCCAATCATGAAATCTGGGCAAAGCCAAAAATAATGGGGAGACAAAGGCCCAAAAATCTGGTCAAATTTTTAAATATTGCTCTTATAAACTTAAAAAGTTGTTAAAATAACAGGTTTTCCATTAGAATGCATTTGCCGAATGATATGCTAGTCACCTTGCAGTGTGAACACTGGCTCTGCAACTCCCCAAACCCATGTACAAAATGGGAAAAAGGAGGTTCATGTTGATGTTGATACCAATACGGATGGAACCTGAAACTCAAATGTCTATCATTATTTAGTGACTTACGTCCTCAATGATTTGACATAAATCCACAAATTTGATGAGTAGCAGATCAAAAAATATGAGGCAAAAGTCCAGGCATTCTGCAAAATTCTGGACAGTTGAGAGGTATGGCAGGTCATGATCTTGTTATCTGGTCCTGGGTTTGATTCCCTCAGCTTCTGTTTGCTGAATATGAGCAAGTTGTTTAACTGATCAGTGCTTTTGGGTTACCCCTGAAAAGCAGTGCATGTGCTAGTGGGTTTAATGATATTTATTACTTAATTCGTATTTTTCACTGTCTGTGCTAAACTGTCATACCCTGTAATAGGATTGCACACCATGTTTGCTGGAACCCTGTATTAAGCTGTTGTGGAAGTTCTTTGGCTGACTGCTGTTTTTTGCCTCATTCTTAAGTCACTGAAGGATATACTTGAAGAGTTTCAAGGATGATGTATTTAGGGACAATGAACACATCCCAAGCTGAGGCATTTAGAAAATTTAGGAGAATAATTTATTGCACATGGACTACTGATAACACAAAGGATAAACAATGTTTTTCATGGAATCCAGAATGATATTTATTCATTACACCACTAACTACAAGCTCACTTTCTCTGTCAAGTACTAAGTCAGATATTTTGTAACTAGCCGGTTAATGTTGGACATATACTTGTGTTGGCTTCTTTTCCTAGGTGCACATTATAGTGCATGTCCTTGTATTTTATATTATTAAAGTACAGCATCATTATACAGAAAATTAGCTTTAAGTGTCTCTTAAGACTTCTTGGGACTTTTCAGCAGCAACAACTGATATTGTAGTAGAATAAATTCAATGGAAAACATTGTGACCACTAATATAGTGTCTGCAAACATACCACATACTTTGGTGCCTATGTGCATACTGACTGGGTGTAACAGCAAAGAAGTCACTGCAAACAGAAACACACAGCACTGATGTATGTGCATTAATTAAACTTTTAACAGTATACACATGGCAAATGAAAAACAAACAGAAACAAGGCTGTCTCATGCATATAATAGGGTTCCTCTATGAAATGCTGATCAAAACACTGAACACAATGGCCTGAAATACCAAAAGGTTGAAATCTCTGACTGTAAGTATTTTTTGTTGGGGATAGGCTACCCTCTACTCCTCATGTGTGAGGAAAGCCCCCGCACCCCCAAACTTATATATACCAACTGTATGATCACATGAACATAAAGAAGGAAGAAATACTATAAATCGAGACTTAGAAATCATGCTGTCAGCAATTTGCTGTGGAAAACAGCAACTGAAGTTCTGTTTATCAGCATCTTGTGATTCAGGTATTTAATGTTCCAGGAATTTGAGCTCAACTACAGCAGCCATTTGTGCTCAAATAACAGTATACATTAGCTAAAAAATAGATGGAAAAGATATTGTATGGTGGTAGCCAACAAAGATAATAGTCTTGCTGTATGTTGATCAAAATATTAGTTAATAGGGGCAAAACATGATTGTGCCTAAATTATAAATTCACTTAGGTGCTGTGATTTTGGGGTCAGATAACTGGCTTTAATGATTTTACAGTGCAGTGTAGGAGTACACATAAGACAATAAGTATTAACAACCAGGTACTACAATAACCAATATATGATACATTTATATTTTTAGAAACCTTGCCTACCTATCATAGAGTTCTGTTAATTGTCACGTATTATGAAAAATCTAATATAGAGTGGGGTTATATGTAATGACATTCAAAACAGTAAAAAGAAGAAAGCCAATTTCGGTAAACAGTAAGCATTGCACTAGAAAGAAAAATCTATTGATTGATTGTTGAAATGAGTGCACAGGATGAGTTTTATTTTGAAATTACCAAATGGCCGGAAAGCAAAACAAAGCATTTTTCAAATATTACTGCTTATTACTCTGTGATAATATTTTGTGTAAATCATGCTGATTAAGAATACAAAAACGCATACTCATTTTTTAGTTGTATAAATACACACATCTTTCTTTCTTTCATTCCTTCTGTCCTTTTGTTTGTTAACAGGGATAGTCCAACTGAGTCAAAATATCCTTTTCAATCGAGGCCTGGAGGGAGGCTGCCCTACAAGTGATCAAGGTGAAATTCCGTGAGTGTGAGTTGTCCAAAAGACACAAAGAACGTAATACTGATCACTGTTTTCTACAGGGAATCATTGCCAATGCAGTTCCTAAGAATTCAGTGGCAATGATTCAGTTGTTCTGGGAGATTTCTCCCACCTTCAAATTAGCGTGACTGTGGAGCTGATATGTATAAACTGCGGGTGGGGTGGGGTGCAGGGACATGTCCCCGTGGAAAAAAAAAAACGATCGAACATAACTTTTTTCGCCCTTCTGGGTTTCTGGAATAATTTTCTATGTTTCTTATGCTCATGGTTTTGCAATTCAGTGATCCATATAACTACAGAAGAGGCAAACATACAACATATGAGTGACAAATGTAGAGGTAAAAATGGACAATAAAAAACAAATAATAAAAATGTGAAATGTAACAAGCAATATAATAAACAATGGGTGATAGCTGTAAGTTAAATGACATAAGAAAGTAATGCATATTTTCATTTTTCGATATTGTGAAAGCTTAACACAACACATACATTTTAGTTACTATAATCTTGCATGAATAGAGAATCAGACAACCAAAAGGTGACCAACAGAGCATAGATGCACAGATGGTCAAAATATTAATTAGTCACAGTGGGGCAAATTTAATTTTCCCAGGGTGCTGAAATATTGGAGTTAATTATATAAGAAAATGAGATAAATACTTTGAGATCTTCTCTATTTTAACAGAAGCAGAAAGCAACAAAATATTTCGAACACAGATGTTTTAGATATATATGAAAATATTTCAAGTGAAACATGGCTGCTTAAATAAATAGGAAATCCCTATCTGAAGTAAAAATAAACTTTATTAACTGAATAAGAGCAAAATGGAGCAATTTTTACAGATTAGTAAATATAAATTTGTGTGAAAGTCTTTTTATATAGGTGCTTTTATTTCAAGTGATGTGGATGTCTAAACAAATCAAAAAAGCAGCAAGAGACTTGAATGAAGAATACACTTAATAAGAGTATGTTTGCATAAAACTACTTATTTTTATGTTGGTCATGAACAAGGGCTTAAAAACAGAGTTGGGTGTGGTATAAAAGCCTAAAAAGTAAACAGACTCCCCATCAATGAAGGTACAGTGGCTGAGTATGCCATACATATTGATGCTTTTGGTTTTATTGTGAAAGATAAGAGACATTAAATTGAGAGTGGGGCTATATTATGTAGCTACTGAATTTCCAGCTGAATCTGCTTGTATGTGTGTGATGCAAGTAAAAACAGCACTGTATGGTACAGAATATAGCAATCAAACTGAGCTGGTAGTTGATTAAGAACCTACAAAAGGCAGCAAGGATAGTAAGAAATGTACTGTATATGGGAGGCTGGTCTGCTCAATTGAAGAAGTTAACCTTGGTTTTTATAAACACTTAAGATGAAGCTCTACTTCACCACCTTATTAATGTTTGCTAACCCTAACCTTAACCCTGCTCATAACCCTTACCCCAACCCTGCTCATTACCGTAGAAAAACCTTCTCCATAACACTGCCACTATTCAGACAAGTTATGTCCCATGGTATTGTATGATTTATGGATTTTTGTTTGTTTTATGCTATTGTATTTCTAGTGTAAAATGATCAAAGAAGTAGACTGTTTTTTTTTTTTTTGCAATTTATTTTGTGTATGGTTTAGGTGTTTTTGTCAGTATATTGATGTGTCAGTGTTATGAACTGTCAGTACTATGAACTGTATGAATTTTGGTGTTGGTATTTTGATGGGTCAGTATAATGAACTAGACCCATATTGCACATATAAAACTGCAGGCTTATTAAATGTGGACTTCCTGCTATTCTTTGACAGTTGTTTTACTCAAAGCATCTCAACGTATAACCTTAGGTCATTTACGTCATCATAGGTTCATAGTTTCATTTATGTCTAACCAATTTTCCTTTTGGTGCTTGAATTAACCTGTCCTAGTTGATGTTAGACTGACCTTGCTAATCTTATGGCTGATAATTATATATTACTGCTAGTGAGAATAACTGGCATTATAACATAGCTAATTCAAGGGGGCCACTGCATAGGATAAAGCATTTAGAAGCTGCTTCTGTTCATTAGTAATACAGGGAGCAGTCCTGAGGTAAAGTTTCTATTACACATTCATTGATATAAGTTGTTTTGAATATTGACAGGGATGAGCTTATCTAAACAATCCTACCTTGGTTTGTGATTTACTGTAGAGGTGACTGGTAAGAGAAGTTTTATTTGAATTTATATTTTATGTTTATCACTGATTTCACTGTTTGTAGGAAGGAAGGGATAGCCTGTAGACAGGAATAATTACTTTGATTTTTATTTTGTTCTTTTACCTTTAATTTTTCACTGTTGGTTGTTAGAAAAAGATAGGTTTTAGACTGGCAAGCTCTAGCCATCCCAAGGGGCCTAGTCAGCTACAAATTCGCACAGACTGGAGAGAGGACAATCCAGAGATGATCTAAACAATTCAATCTTGGTTTGTGATTTATAGATCTTTACTGTTAAAAATAAGTGTGACTGTGAGCAGTGTAAAGGAATTACAGCTTTTGTCTGACTTTCAGAACTTGTACAGTAAGAACAACTTTACTGTACTTACTTTAGTATTTAGTTGTATATTGCTTGTGTGACTTTTGTCATAGAAGTTGATTTAAGTTCTCTTTGAATACTGTGGTCACTGATTTTGATTATTCTTCTTTTTATAATATTTTATTTGTTTGAAGCTGAATATGGATTCCTTAAATGAGTATGCAGTTAATAATTTGCTGAAGCACAAATATCTTGCACAGTGTAATAAATGCTATGCATGTTTAAAGGTAACAGCCAATAACACTGGTGATCTGTGCTCCTCATGTCAAAAGTTGGATGATTTGCTTACCATTATTAAAAGTAAATCTAGACTTACTGATGATGATTGCACTTGTGCAATTGGCAGGGCCTGGAAAAGTGTTGTTACATATATTAATGACTGGACTGGTGAGATAAATAATGAACTGGATTCAATAAAGCCTACTCCAAGTGTATACCAAGTGTAAACAATGTGTATTCAATAAAATTCTTATCACATTTTTTCACTTTCTAGTCACTCAGAAAGATTACACTGTGTACATGTATTCTACACTTTGTGGTAGCCTTTATGAATCCTTCTCAATATTTAAAGCTGCAAGAATATCTGTAGGAAAACTAAAATTAGGAGGAAGAAGGTGTGCATAAGGTCTGTGTTGTCTGTTTATTCAGAACAGTGTACACCTAGTGTAAGCTTTATTGAATCTGGCACAATGTTAGGCAAAGAGGAAATAGCACACATTTAGGAAATGACATGCTATTGTCTGTAAAGATCATTCAACCCCTATGAAACAAGAGGGTACCCCTGACAAATTTGGAATTCTAGATACAAGTTGTGATGCCCCTCCACTGGCAACAGTAATCAAGGAGCCTCAATCCTCACCACTAGCACTAGTGGGGGGATGTACATTGGGAAGGATGACAAGTGCACACACGGTAAAGTGCAAGTTCCCTTGAGAGCACATAGAGACCACAGTCAATCTGGGGCTGGTTTCTCCCTCGTTCTCCAGATCTCCAATAAGACTCCCCAGTGGCACAGCTATAGAGTTGAGATTTCAGCTGAGTGGCCAAGCCAAGACCTCCAGCCCCCTCTCTGTCCAACCAGTGCTTTCTGTCCCTGTCCAAGTAGCTGACACCCACTTTGAGGTTTGATTTATACTTACACAAGCACCTGGGAAAGGCTGACACAGGTTTACTAGCTATGCCCCCTTCTGCCCAGACTATAAGGTAGTTATCACTACCACGAGCCATGTCCTTATCAACTACTTTAAGGCCCTTAACAAAGGGTGTCAAATCTTACTGTGTAATGTTACTATTAATCCGAATGGTCATTTGACCAAGGGCAGGGCTATTAGGAGTGGCCCACAGTGTCACAAATAAATATGCAAATACTCTCAGAACTTAAATATGTCTCACAAGCATCAGCCACAATTCAATGTTTAAATATATTTAATTATAAATAATAAAAGAACAAGAACATACTCAGTATATAATCACAGTTACATCAGAGTTCAAAAATCACAGGAGATATTTAAAACAACATTGCAGGACAGTCTCAAATAAATAAAGAAAATATCTAAACTACACTTCACTATATTCCTGACTGTATCTAAGAGAAATCACTGTACCCTAGTTAACTTACTTACAGAGCAACAAGCAGGCAGATGTGGTGAGTGAATGCTCTTGTCAGGTCAAAGACAAGATACAAAATGTGCAGTCTGTCTCTCAGAGAGTTGGTAAATTAATATCCCAAACATTACTGCTGGTATAACCTGTAGAATGACATCACTTCTTGTCATCTGACTCTATCCCAGGTGAAATATATTTAATTATAAATAACAAAAGAACAAGAACATACTCAGTACATAATCACAGTTACATCGGAGTTCAAAAATCACAGGAAATATTTAAAACAACATTTTGTTTAACTAGGGTACATCCTGCCATCTCCCAGAATGATACCGCAGTACAAGGACAAAATGATTGACTTCAACAATTGGCTAAGCTTCTGGTGTCATTCTAAGGGGATCTAGTATCTGTCTGCCTGGGATGACATGGTCGACAGACCACAATGCTTTGCCAGAGATGGCCCACACCTGTCACCCCTGGGATTCTGGATACTGGCAAAGGCTCTTGCCGTCCCTATAGTGCCTTTTTTAGCCAAGGTTCAAATGACAAATTCACCACCATAACAGGAACAGGCAAGCATAAACTGAGGGTAATGCTACTCAATGCTAGAAATCTAAATCTCAAAATGCACTCACTCGAGGCACTCCTTAAAATGGAGAACATCGATGTCTGTGCAGTGACTGAGACCAGGTTCAAGGCTCCAGAGAGCACCCCTGCATTACCAGGCTATAACTCATACCACACTTTTCGGCCATCTAACCTGGACCAGAGCACCAAAGGCGGAGGTGTGTCCATATTCATTAAGGATATCCACAACTCCAGGCTAGTTGCTCAGCATAATGCAGCCGAGGTTATCCAAGTGCAACTAACTCTGGGCAAAACTGCAATCCAAACTGTCGCTTGCTACAGATCCCCCAGCATGCCCCAGGATTCCCACTCCTCTTTTCTTGATATACTGGAAAATATTGGGGTTCAACCAAACACCCTAATATTGGGCAATCTCACCTACCCCACCATTAACTGGGAAAACTACTCATGTACCAACACCTTCGCTCAGCGCTTTCTGGAATTCATAAATTCCAGTGCCCTGGATCAACTTATCCACACCCCCACCAGAGGCAACAATATCCTAGACCTAGTCATTACCAACATGAGTGACCGGTGTTCCACACCTGAAGTCAACTCCTCTTTGGTCAGATACGACCATAAGCTAATTACCCTAGATATCTACATCCCACCCCCACCCCCCATTAAGGAAACCATGGTAAAAAATTTCTCCAAAGCCAACTTCATGCTTCTTAAGACAGAAGTGGTGAACTTCATGACACCCATGCAGATGGACAATACAGTTATGACTGCTGAATCCTACACAAATGCACTCTTTAAGCAATTACACAAATGCATGGATTGTGCTATCCCAAACAGAACCAAGACGCTATCCTCCAAAAAAAGGAAGCCAATCTGGTGGTCCCCCGCCATAAACAAACTCTACAACAGAAGGAAGAAATTGTTGCAAAAGAGAGTAAAATCCCATGAATGGAGGAGCTCCCTGGTCAGCATCAGCAAGAAGCTGAGATCCCTTATAAGATCCTCCAAAGCTAGCTATGAAAATAAGATTACCACTGATTCTAAGGGCAACCACAAAGCATTCTATAGCTACATCAAGAATCTCAATGGCAACACCCAAATCTGCTCTGAGTTACAGCACAATGGCACAAAAATTACAGAACCAACTGATATTGCCAACATCCTGGCAGATAGGATCAGTGCTAACTTTACCCCCCTCTCACCCCCTAAAGGGCTCATATCTATACAGAAAGAATGCAGAGTCCCTGTAATCACAACTTCACAGGTAAAATCAGCACTCTCTAAAGCCAAAAACACATCATCCATGGGACTGGACAACATCCCAGGCTGCGTTTTACACGAACTTCAGAACGAACTGGCTCCTCACCTAAGCACCATGTTCAATCATAGCCTCACATCAGGCTTTGTGCCCACTGAATGGCACACAGCAACAGTTATCCCACTCCACAAAGGGGGAGCCATCACTGATCCTGGGAACTATCGCCCTGTTAGCCTGACGAGCCTGGTCTGCAAGGCCATGGAATGTATCATCATGGAATTCATAAACAAAGACATTGTTAACCTCCAAACTCTGGACCCCACCCAGTTTGGGTTTGTGAAAGGCAGATCTTGACTCCTGAACCTGGTTGACTTCTTTGAGGCAGTCACCAAAGCCGTAGACGAGGGTAAGGTGGTTCACACAGCCTATCTTGACCTAGGCAAGGCTTTCAACACCATCCCCCATTCTGGAATTATAGCTAAACTCACTAAACAAGGTATAAATCCCTATGTCACAAGATGGGTTGCCAACTGGCTCACTGACAGAACCCACACTGTAAAAGTTGCAGACTCCAAATCTGACTTCAAACCAGTGACAAGTGGAGTACCACAGGGTTCAGTCCTGGGACCTCTCCTGTTTGTTATCTACTTCTCTGAAGTACAGGCTAACACAGAAGGCCTCTGGCTAATGAAGTTTGCAGATGACTGCAAACTAGGAGCTATAGTCGAGTCCCCAAATGATGTGGACATCCTACAGAAGGGCCTCACTGAGACAGATGCCTGGTGTCAGAGCCATGGCCTCAAGCTCAATGCCAAAAAGTGCATTGTTATCCCCTTTGGTAAAAACTCTGTACCCATGAACTACCACATAGGCGGCAGTCTTCTTAACACCGAATGTGTGATAAGAGACTTTGGGACCCAGGTGGACATTAGTCTCTCTGTTGATAATCACATTGCCACAGTAGTCAGGAAATCCTTCTGCATGGCACACCTCATCACAAAAGGGTTCTCATCCAGGAAAAAAGAGGTAATTGCTCCCCTCTACTCGACACTCATTAGACCCATTATATAATACAACGCCCCTTTTGGAATGTACCTCACAAGACATCTGCAGTAGCTGGAAAGGCCACAGAAGTACCTCGCAAAGAGAATTACAGGCCTCAAACAGATGCCCTACACTGATCGTCTCAAAAAACTCCAGCTTTACTCTGTAGCATATCGCCTACTCCAAGGTGATCTCTGCCTAACATATAAAGCTATATCAAACCCAGAGCTGTTGGACATGCTACACCTAAAGAAATCACAATCCCTCTGAGCTACATGCTTTAGGGACCTAAACCTTGTCACCACAATAAACAGGACTTTCTGGAGGTATAGATTCCTGTCCCAGAGACTTCCCATACTCTGGAACAAGCTACCCATCTATGTCAAGCAAAGTTCGTCATTAGCACTCTTCATGAAAAATCTTGATGAGTGGATGGGAAATAGGAAATACACCCCGGGGATCACTTCTGTGGCTCTGCTCGACAGGGGCACAGGAAATTAACATTCTTGGGTTGGCGTAAGCCAGGGAACTATGTTGGTTAGGCTTACTTAGGCTCTTGGGCTGATAGCCTAGTACCTACCTATGAAGCTATGAACCTATGAAAACCTCCACTGATGCCACTGGTAGCAATTAGCATCTACTTGTGAAAATACATAGACCTCAGATCTTTTGGAAAATGGTGGAAGTCGTAAAATAATTTGCATTCCTCCACATTTAAAGACAGTACAAATAACATGTAGTTCTAGACATTATGATTCCTGTTGCACTGAAACTGAAAGATAACATCTCTTTTTATGGCCCAGTCATAAAGTAATTCAATCTCAGGTATTCTTCTGAAGTTAATGTCTTGTGTTGCAGTTTCCATTTTTAAAATATATACATCTCAACAGTTACAATAGTTTATACACATTTCTGCTCAGTACTTTACAAAATATCTCTTCAGCACACGTCTGTACAATATGGCATACAGTTCTAATACAGCTGTAGCACAAGCATCTTACATGAAGATGTTGACATTCACAAATGACACATAACCATTTACAAAATTCCAAGACAGCTGGGCTGGCAGTATCTCCTTTTGTTACATTTCTGTATAAATCATATTAATATTCACAAACGTCATATAATTATTTACAAAATTCCAGCTAGCTAGGCTGGCAGTATCTCCTTTCATGACACAAGTATTCAGCAGTCTGAGGATTCGTTACATTTAGAAGGAAACAAAAAAAAAAAAAAGAAAAGAAAGGATAAAGCTCACAACAAATAACAAGGAAGAAAAATAAATTGATTGTCTGTAAAGTAAAGAGAATATGTACTAAAAGGACACTGCTTTGTTAAGCAGCACACGGATTACAGGGAATGAAAACCTTTAGTCTATTGAAAAAGGCATCATTTTTCCAAAAGAGAAGGTAGAGAAAAGAGACAAGAGGCAGGTGAAAAAGAGATTAATCAAAATTGAACATGGAAGGATTGAAGAGCATTACTGTAAGAAAAAAAATGAGAAAGACAGATGTTGACTACATGGCTCAAGCTGCGGATGTACAAAGCCAGCTGGATGAGAATTTTATGCTGGCAAATTTAATATGCAATGAAAACAGTGGGATTAATAAGAGTAATGGTGATGAAGATCATTGCTTTGTAACAATTGATAGAACAGATATTACTGTATCAGAAGTTGAAGATTCTTCAGATCTGGTCAGAAAAGATATTCTTGTAATTGGAAATTCAATTATTAGAGGAAATGATACTTTTATTTGCAGATAAGATAATGAACATTGAATAGTGTTTGCCTGCCAGGAGCAAAACACAGAAGATGTGAGACAAGCCTTGGAACGCCTTAATGTAAGGAAGTACGGATCTCTTTTTATTCATGTCAGTACAAATGATCTCATCCACAAGGACTCTCTGACTGTTAGTAGGGAACTTACAGCTCTCTTATATAGTATAGCTTGTACTGATGTTAGGATGTATTATTTTTCACAAATCACATATAGAAAGGATAGTCAGGTTCACAGTGAATGAAAAGATTTTTTGGTAAATACCTGCATGAAAAAAATGCCCTACTTTAAAAAATGGAAATGTGTAGAGCATCCAATCCTAGTTTTGGGAACACATGTTTTCAGACAGGATGGCATGCATTTGTCAAGATCAGGGAAGAATTTTTGCAGCAGATATTCTGCAATATTTGATAAACACTAGGCAGGATTTTTGCCAGGTTGAAAATTTAACAGTTCACAGATAGCAACATTTTATGCATCTCTGATTGTTATTAATGCTACCAGTATTAATAATAATGTTTTTTTAATTGAAAAAATGTGCTGTGTTCCCACAAGACTGATGTTATTGTTTGTGAAATATGGTTAAAGAACAAAGAAACAATGACTGGAAACCAGTTCTGTCAGGATATAAATGTTTTTTTCTGCATCAGACATTCTAATAAAAAAATTAGGTGGAGGAGTTACAATAAGGATTAAAGACAGTTATGAGACCTGTGATTAGTACATGTTCACTGATAACACCGATACTATAGACTGTGTGACTGTGACAATAAATACAACCCTGAAACATATAACAATTGTTGGAATGTATAGACCACCAAAGTCAAGTGTAGATGACCTAGAGGAATTCATACATTTCTTGCATGAAACACAGGAAGGAAGTATAATATTAGATGGGGACTTAAATTTACCAGAAACACAACCTGATGAGAATTTGTGGACAATAATTAGTAAAGAATTGAATGAATTTATCTGGGAGGAAAAGAGGGCAGAAATTAAGTGGAATCAGTTGATCCTTCCGTAAGCATGCGACTGTTTAGGTTTACCTGATTAGAAGGGATAGTCTAGAGCTACAGAATTAAGGCTCAGAAGGTTATAATTCAAGGTTTAAAGGGATGATGATGAAGCAAGGGGAAGTTCAAGAAAGAAAAAGAGAAAGGGATTTTGTATGCAGATCCTTAAGGAAAATTATAACAATGATACAGAATATTCTGTTCATAAAGTAGCAGAAAGTATTCTAAGAACTAAGCCAATATGAGAATAGAGAAAGGAGATTTTGCTAATAAGGATGACTGCAAGTAGGGGTACAAAAATGAGACAAGAGGGGGCTGGAATTTACTGGAGAAACATGACAAAAAATATATTGGGAGCAAATAACTTTAGCAGGAAATGTAGCAGAGTAGGATGCGGCCATGAAGACATTTAGATTGCAGGCTAGAGAATGCCTTCCTTAGCAAGGCTTGATCTCAGAGTACAGGCAAAGAGAACTGGACAGGGGGATTTAAGTGAAAGACCCACTCTGGCAGCATTTTTAGTTGACTAGAACAAAAGCAGCTGTAAAAAAAGGAATATTTAGTAGGCATATAAAACATTGCATGATAACTATAATAGTCAATCAGAGGAGGTTAGAAAAGATTGGGAACATTGCCTGGAAAAGCAATTTACAAAAAAGAATGGGAAGATAAATGCACGGCTCCTACGTATGCAAGCAAATCCAGAAGGTTTAGGATCTTTGCTTGTAAGTGTTTACTTTTATACCCCAAGCAGACTTCAAAGAAATTTTCCTTGGGTAGGTAGCAAATGTTGGAGGTGCAATGGAGAAGAAGTAGGTAATTAGGAACATGTTTTGGGACTGTAATGAGTTGGCAGATTTTCAAAATTCTCCACAGAGTACTCTATCAGAAATACTGGGTGAGAAAATGGCTGGGATACATGATCTGAATTGCCTAGACATAGTAAAGCCTTACTGAGCTTAATTCTGTTGGCTGCTAATAAAAATCAATTTATAGAAAATGGAAATTAAAGTCTATACCAACTGCATCTGAGGTATTGAATATTATAAAAAGAAATAAAGGAAGTGGAAGAAGGATCTTTGGAAAAATGAAAAATGAAATTGTGGGAAAAACACATAAATAATGTTCAGGAGGAGTAATGTTTAAGGGACGGCATAACTTCAGCAATTTGTTTTGTAATGGTGGACCGATGATAGTAGCAAAGAAAATATATGGGATGCATATTGTATTTAAATGGAAAAATGTTAAAATGGTTTGTTTTCTTTTCTGTTAATGTATGTTTGCCTATGTCTTAAGTGATATATATTTTTTAAAAACACCTTTATTAAGTTATCTGTTTATATAAATATTTAACTTATAATAAAAAATACCAGAAACAGACTGGAATAATATTGATTTAACAACATTAGCAAGGAAATTATTCACAACATATATTCAGGAACAACAATTGCTTCAGATTGTAAAAAGAACCTACCAGGGAACAGAACATACTAGAT
The DNA here is from genome assembly GCF_019279795.1 of Protopterus annectens. Taxonomy (NCBI): domain Eukaryota; kingdom Metazoa; phylum Chordata; order Ceratodontiformes; family Protopteridae; genus Protopterus; species Protopterus annectens. The sequence goes on along the minus strand of NC_056731.1, from coordinate 41,427,551 downwards.
ATTGTTTGTGTTTCTAAAGAAATTACTGTTTCTGCAAGTCAAGTTTTACCACCAATGATGTGTAGTGATCATGGGGATAAAAAGTTTAATTTGTTGCTAGATAATTCTGCAGAACTGAAATCTAAACCATTACACAGAAGTTTAATTACAGATTATATGGAAACAAAACAGTCACTGTGTAAAACTAACTGGAGTTGTGTGTTCAGTGCAAAACCTGCAGATGGAATGTGAAACATTTTGTATGAGAAATTGTTTGCAAAAAATCAAAAAAATGTTTAACATCAGGATCTAGGCATAAAATGTCAGGGGGTATATTTCCATAAGAACAAGTTACCTGAATAAGGTGAGAGACAGAAAATATAAGACATGAAAGAGAGTTGAACTACAACTTTGAAAACTGAAATAAACAAGCTGGAGAAACAAATTAAGCATAGTGTGAGACAAGATCAAGAAAAATTTGAAGAAAATTTATATAAAGATATTGAGTATAACAGAAAATCTTTTTTGATAAATAATATGTGGAAGGGGTAAAGACATACAGCTGTATAAACTGTGCAGATTCTAAAATGTATTCTCAGACACAACAGATTATAGATATATTTACAAAATCTTATGCAAAACAGTTTGTCTCTACAAAGGGGTTGAGAAGTTGTCCTAGTGACACCCTGATAACCTCAGATACTGGAATCAAATTAGATTATATTGAAAAAGAACTGTACAAACTGGATGCAAACAAAGCACAGGAGGAGACAGAATTAGTACTAATGATGTGAGAACACTTCAGTAAGCGCTTATGGTATCATTATCTCTGTTATCCACTAGGTCATCTAAATATGGAGAAGGTTCTTCAAGATTGGAGGCGTGCGCTTATTAAACCTGTCTTTAAGGGAAAGGGGAGTAGGACAAACCCAGAGTCATATAGACCCTTAAGTCTACTTTCATGTTGTGGAAAAATAATGGAGAAGGTAATATTTGATAAGTTAATTTCAGAATTGGATAGGTTTGGACTTGAAACCATATGTTGAAAATAGATCTATTACCAACTGTAACATGGTGTTCTATAACAATAGAATACCAGCTATGAATGAAGAATTGCACTGTGATGTAATTTATATAGATTTAACTTCAGCATTTGACAGGGTCATACACAAAACACTGATCAATAAATTAGATTAACTAGGTATTGATGTACTCTTGATAAGATGGATAGCTATATGGTTTACAAATAGGAATGGCAAGTATCATACAACAACCGGATAGGTGAAATTCTTGGTTACAGTCAGTGTGTCCCACAGGGCTCTCTCCTAGGCCCTTAACTTGTTTAGATTGTATCTTTCAGACCTAACTTTTTTTACCTGAGGTATTCTACAGTCTATATGCCGATGATCTGAAATAGGGTAAACTTATTACACGTGTTAACAGATAAGGCATGTTTACAAAATAACTTGAGTAAATTGACTGTTTGGGCACAGGAGAATAATATGATGATAAATACATCAAAACTAAGCATATGAGATTTGGGAGACAAACTGAAAGGTGAATATTTAATACAGCACACAGTAATTTAAACTGTAGATTCATTTAAGGACTTGGGTATATGGGTACATCCAGCTATGAGTTTTTCTAATAATTTCAACCAATTGGTTAATGATAGTTATAGAAGTATAGGTTGTATAAAAAAATTCATAAAGTCTAGGAAATCAGAAATGATGAAGTCATTGTTAGACCCAAACTTAAGTATGGAATAAGAATATGGAAACGTTTTAAGAAAACAAGCATGAGTAAACTGGAAAGAATACAGTGGAAATATAAAACAAACCACACACTGGAGCCAGAATAAATTTAGCTCTTTCGTCCCGTTTATTACAGAACTTCTTCAGAATTACAAAATCCAACATTTACATAATTTCCTTTTATACCATCATTATTTCAACATCATTTCCTGCTAGTATTAATCCTTAAAAGGACATATCACTTTAAAATTCACTCAGACAAACAGTGCTAACACATCTTTAACTCAATAGCTACTATTGAAAACCTACATATATAATATAAACTTTGTAATAATATACATAATTTAACTACAGTTACAATACATACAGGAACAATGTTGTATATAACAAAGAAAAATTAAATTAAAAATTAACATAATTTAAATAACTTTTAACAGAAACCTTATCATTAATACCAGGCATTACATCAGATCTTAAAAAAATTTGCCATTTCAATTCTGTTTTTTCTAAGAAGTGATTAAATGAACCTACAAACTTGTCTGTTTTCACCTTCTCTATTACAAAAAAGGTGAACTTCTTAAAGTTTTCACACGACACTGAATGTTTGGCTAACGCATTGCTCATATCCTTCTTCTTGATAGCTAATAAATGTTCCCTAACCCTGTGTCTTAACTTTGTAATAGCTTTTCCAGTGTAGAAATTTTCGCAATTAGAACATACTGCTAAATAAACTAATCCTTCACTCTGTCAATCATATCTATCCTTAGCTATTACAGTATATTTTAAGTGTTTAAAATAATGACTTTGTACACCCATCATAAATCTACACTGTCTACAATTTGTACAGGGCAATGTCCCCAAGCGTGTAATAACTCTATTCTGGCTCTCATCTCTATGTCCATTTTCCAAAATTTCTTTTAAATTTCTAGTTTTTTTATTAATAAAATTTGGTTGCATCCCAATAATCTTACTTAATTCTTCATTACCCAAGATAATTTTCCAATCCTCTTGTATAACTTTTCTAATTACAGGTCCATCAATACTCATAGGTATTGGAAATGCATGCTTCAACTCATCACCCTTATTCACATCCTGACTCAATTTCTTTTGTTGAAACCCAGTTTTCAGTATAGGTGAATATTTATCGTTCCTATGTTCTATAATGTATTGTAATGCCTCTTCTAGAATGTCACTAGAATATCCTCTACTAATAAATAACTGTTTAAGGACATCTAACTCTACTGATGTTCTGAAATTGGGTAAACTTATTACACGTGTTAACAGATAAGGCATGTTTACAAAAGAACTTGACTAAATTGACTGTTTGGGCACAGGAGAATAATATGATGATAAATACATCAAAATTAAGCATATAAGATTTGGGAGACAAACTGAAAGGTGAATATTTAATACAGCACACAGTAATTTAAACTGTAGACTCATTTAAGGACTTGGGTATATGGGTAGATCCAGCTATGAGTTTTTCTAATCATTTCAACCAATTGGTTAATGATAGTTATAGAGGTATAGGTTGTATAAAAAATTCATAAAGTCTAGGAAATCAGAAATGATGAAGTCATTGTTAGACCCAAATTTGAGTATGGAATAACAATATGGAAACGTTTTAAGAAAACAAGCATGAGTAAACTGGAAAGAGGACAGTGGAAATATACCAAGGGCATCCATGGATGTGAACATTTAAGCTATTATGAAAGACTAAAATATGAGGCCACGGTGATGCAGTGGTTAGCATTGTCACCTCACAGCAAGAGGTTCTCCCGCTCCATTCTTGGCTGGAGTGCCTTCTGTGTGGAGTCTGCATGTCCTCCCCGTGGTCGAGTGACATTAAAGACATGCAGGTAGGTGCGAGCCTGAATAGGTGTGCCTTCTTTGAAGGTTGGGCATCGGGCTGGCAACTTGGCACCATAAAAATCCACTGCCAATCATTAGCGGACCGGAGTTCCACTGTGGTGACGCCTAACCGGTAAAAGCCGAAAGAAGATTTATTTATGAAAGACTAAAATATCTGAACTTGTACAGTGTCTCTTATAGATACCTAAGAGTAGATCTTATTCAGGTATATAGGGAATTTAGAAACAACTACCTCTGGGAATATTTGTGGTTATCAAAAAGTAGTAGAGCATCATCAGACAATCTATGTAGAAGACTCTATAGGAATGAGAAGTGTACTAATTGGTTCTCTGAGACAGCAGCTGATACATGAAATAGACTACCAAATTACATTAAAGCAAGTGCTAGTTTAGATATTTTTAAGAACAACCTGGACATTTGTTATGGGAACAAGTGTTCTGGTATATTGGCAAGCTACAAGGGCATTAATGATCCTGCTTGAAATTTTTGTATGTATGTATGTAAGCTTTATTTTAAAACAATGGGGAGCAGTGGTATCCTTTACGAGATATACCTATCCCTCCAAACCTTTCTGTTGATGTTACACAAGAGGTTTAGATCCCTGGGCTGAGTATTTCTGACATTTGACTTGCTGATGTGCAGTAAATCCATAAGTAATGGGTCAGAGGATGTCTTACATGCCAGACACAGGTCACCTATTAGTAGTCTGTAGGATACTAAAGAAAGAGATTAGGCATTGAGGTGGTCCATTTAGGACATACTGTTTAAGCCTTGTATCCTTTTAGCAAGGTATCTCTGTGGGTGTTGCAGTTATTGCATGTACCTGGATAGATACACGCCAAAGAGGGCAGTATGCTCAATGACTGGCCTAATGAGAGCAGAGTAAAGGTGCAGAATGACATCTCTAGCCCTTGTAATGATCCCTTTGTTTATAAGTTGCACAGTATAGAAGACCTTTCCTACGGCAGTGGACACATGTTGGTCGAAAGTTAGGTCACTGTCCATGTAAGTTCTCAAATCCTGAACATCTGGGTTAACTCTCTCAGGGGTGTTTTGTTAGTGTGGTAGTTCTCTGGTATAGATTACTTCCCAAAGGATATAATAATGCATTTCCAGCATGTAGTGTCAGTCCATGATTCTGTCACCAGTTATTTCTTTGGGGCAAACCTTCCTGCAGGATGGCTAAATCAGTTGGGTATTCAATAACTTCTCCTAGGTTGTAGTAGCCTGCAAACTTTGTCAGCTAGAACCCTTTGGTGTTGGCTTTTATATCAGAGAAGTAGATACCAAACAGGAGAGGTCCTACAGAACTCTGGGGGACTCTTCTGGTGTCGGATCTCTTAGTTGAGCTACCTTCCCCTATTTTGATCTCCTGTGTCTTGCCTGTGAACCAGTTGGCAATCCAATGGGTGAAATGGGGATTTATTCCCAGTTTATCTAGCATCTCTATGATGCCTTAGTAAAGGACTGTATTAAAAGCCTTGGCCAGGTTAAGGTATACAGTGTGTACAATTTTACCTTCATCCATTGCTTTGTTGACCTTTTCAAAGCAGTCCACTAGGTTGAGTAGGCATGACCTGCACTTGACAAATCCAAACTGAGACAGGGCCAGTGTTTGGACGTTCACTATAGCCTTATTGATTAGTTCCAGAAGTCTCTCCATGGATTGACATAGAAGGCTGGTCAGATTTACGGGTCTGTTCCTGGGTCAGTGGAAGTTTATCCTTTATGCAGGAGAATGATTGTAGCTGTTCACTGTTTAGTTGATACAAAACCTGTATGGAGGCTGAGGTTGAACAGCATTGTCAGGACCCAATGCTGCAGTATTTTTAGCTTTTGATAGCATTTTCAGTACTTGGTCTTGTGTGAACTGAATCAGTTTCAGCATTATCTTTTGGACAGATAGAAGGAAGAGTGGAGTAAAATTTGAGCTGAATTTATTAGCCAGTAGTGCATCTTCACCCTTAGTGTAGGTAATAGGCTTCCTACTGAAATGCTGGCACTCAAAATGCCAAGTTCTGACAAGCTGAAAAAATAAGACCAAAAATCCAGGAAAAGAGCAAATTGCAAAACTCTCTCTTCTTCTTTACACTTCTTTTTTACAAGGGGGCAAGTGCCTCTGTACCCCCTCCCTCACAAACTTATATATACCAATTCTGAGATTACCATACCTGTGAGGGAAGCTAATATTCCAGGAAATGGCCTTCTTCTTTTGAACCATTCAGTGTCAGTGTTTGTAGACTCTCTGTAGTGGGTCCTGACATTTGAAACAGTTACCTAGGTAATATTGATCACAATCAGTTTAGCACATTACTATGTTGTACTTCTGAGATTATGACCAACTAAAAAAGCCTTGTGATTCTCTTTGGCTTGGGTGGCTATTTTAGCCTCAAACTTGGCTTTGGTGGATATTATTAAACTCCTGAATTGTTTATTTCAATGATGAGAGGTCTATCATTTTGTGAAAATTCTCTTCCTTTTATTGAAAAGCTTGTTGATATTATGCTTCCACCGATGAGATTTGTTTCTAGGGTTTGCCTTCTGTTTTTTCCTACACGGTACAGCTGCATCTATATAGTGTGGTGGTATATGTTTCTGCATATTCAGGATTGTTAACTGGGTTTTATAGGGATTCTAAGCTTGCCAATGTATCACTTTGGGCTAGGTAGTTTGTTTTAGTGAAATTTGTAAAGATAACTTGGGTGGAAGGGGTCTCTGGTTCCAATTTTATTTTGAAGAGGCAGCGTTATGGTTATACCTGACATGTGATAAAGATACATAAGGGATGGTGCAAGATGCCCGTATATTAGTAAGCACAAGATCCAAAATGTTGTTGCCGCTAGTGGGTACTCTGACTAATTGTTCCAGGGGATTTATCTTGACAAAGTCCAGGAATCTCTGTGCTTGTGTACTAGTGGTGGTACAGGTTTCCCAGTTCGATAGTTTAGATCACCTTAGAAAATGGTATTGGGTTTAATATTGAATGATTCCAGTTTCTGTAGATAGGCATTGTGACTTACTTGTGTCATAGAGGGAGTTCTTTAGTTAGTTAATATATTATATGGGACCTTTCTGATGGCTATTTGGGCATAAAGAAGCTCTAGTGCATTATGGTGCTTTACTGGCCTTGATGTAAGTCTTGACTGGATGAAGAGTAGACACATTCACCTTTTTTCCCTCCTGCACAGTAGATGGTCTAAATGTGTTGAAAGTGTTATAGTCCCGCAACGCTGGAGTGCTGATCCTTGTCTCATTCACTACACAGATGAGGAGGGTCTGTAGTGAGTGGAGGTTCTCGTTTAGGCCTGCTATCATTGATCAGTAACAGCTTTATATTTTCCTTTGCTTGCTTTGTTATGTTGGTAGATTTGTCAGTTGGCATTGCCTAAAGAGGCACTATTGGATGGACAATGTCTTTGCCAATAATCGAAACCCTAGAGGGGAAAGATGCAGGCCATCACTGGCAAAGTAGCATGGCCTGTAGATTGCATCCTCCCAGGCTGACAAATATTGGACTCCTTTTGAATGACACCATAAACCTAGCCAATTATAGAAGTCGATTACTTTTTCCTCAAAATGTGGCATCATCCTTAGAGAGGATAGAATGCCATTCAGTCCTAGGGTCATAGTTGCCTGAGTCACATAGTTAGAAAGCTCTATCATGTCCCTCTTCAGATAGACAAGAGAGGTACTTCTCAAGTCATTGACTCCCACAGGCACTATGACAGAGTCATACCAGTAATTGCTGTTCAAAGACTTTATTGCATGTGTGATCTGATGGATCCTGGCACCAGGCAAGCAACTAACTGTCACTCTTTCCTTGCTCAGCCTGGTAAGAGGTACATCTGTATGTCTTTCAATAGACTCACCTGTAATGAGTGTTTGGTTGTGTTGATGCCTGCCTTACAGGCTTAGCATCCATGATGTTGGGACTTCTTGTGTTGTATGAGGTGGTAGGCTTAACTTGCTGAGTGTGCTTTGTGCATGTGTTACATTTTGGAGATCTTTGAGGTTTGGGCAAGTTAATCTTTAGAACCTCAGTATATGATGGATTATGTGTATTGTGATGGCCTTGGTAATGTGTGGTGTGTGGTGTACTACTCACAATTTTGGTGACTGAATTCAGTGTCTGAGATTTTTGCTTGCAAGGTCATTATATATATACATCTCTCACACACTGTTATGCTGCTATTAGAAGATGATTGTCAGACAGCATGAGACAATGCTTACACTGTTTCAAGCTGCCAATCTCAATCAGGCTGGCTACAGAAGTTGTGGGGAAGCGCTGGTCCATATTTTGACAGGCTCAGGGAGGCAGGGCTGACTATAACTGCTTAGAGTTCAGTTTGTTTATGATACTGTTTGAGTGGACTTACTGCTAAGGTGTGGGGAAATGCTTAGTAATTTGGTCAGTGGTATACTGCATGTCAGGGTCTGTTTACTTGTGCTTGGCACAGGTTATTTGGGCCTCAGACCTGGATTTCTTGTGTTGTTCAGATGTTAAAGGACTTTTATAGGAAGAAAAGCTATTGCATAGACAACCCACTATAAAGCAAAACCAATGGAGGCAGTGTGCTAAAACATATCAGTGTAGCTTTTTTCTTTCCTTATTGATGAAAAGCTCATTTATCACAGCTCTGGGTTTTCCTCCCTTCATATACATATGAGTAGACTGTACTGCATTGACCAGTTTTTCAGTGTTTACTTCCTAGACTTTGGAGTCTCCCTACGAGGCTGTAAACAAATTAATTACTTCCCTAAATCTGGACCATGCTTTAGAAAATTGTCATTCACAGATACCTCCTGCAAATTACTTCTAAAAAATGCTGAAACACTTTCATCCTATGACTCACCATATGCCATCCATCCACATAAAATAACTACTTAGAAAGCCCACTCATATCCTGTTGAACCTTAATCTTCATTGGGTTTGCCTAGAAGACCTCATCCACTTTTCCACATCATAATGCAAACTATTTTTATATCTTCATAAGTAACTTTTTTTCCAGAAACATCCTTTCTTCTCTTCTTTGTTTCCTACCAGGTCTCATGTCTCTCATATCTCCATTCTCCACTAGCCTGATCTGTTTCATAACCTCAGAAAGGATCTACTTAAACTCTGCTCCCTTTTTCTACAAGAGTTACAGATATTGTAAATAACATGCACTTTTTTCTTGTTTTGCCTTGCTCACTAGCTGTTTACAACAAATCTGCACATTGCAAATACAATACAGCTATTTGAGTATTGGCAACATTGAAATCAATGTATTGTGATAGACTATTACTGCCTACTTATGTGTTTAAAATTAATTTAGTACTGAATTTTTAGTATTTTCCTAGGGTGAGCCTGAAAAGAGCATATCTAGATCATAACTCTACCTTGGCTAACAGAATTAGATATAAAAAATAAAAATAAAATACATGCATGTAAAATATGTTCACTTACTGTCTGTGCATATGTAGACAAATGTTGCAATCAGATTAGTGATCTCCCTACAAACAAAATTGCTGTATATCCCAAAGCAACATGTAGGTTAAACTGAAACTCCTTTCAGAGACCCTGAAGCAAAGCTTTTTTTCCCTGTGGACACGCCTGCTCCTTATCACTCATGTGAGGTCACAGCCTCTTCCACTAACTTATTTATAATGACTCCACATTCACACAACAGTGTTGATAAGGGCAAATTCTGAATTCACTATTTATTTATTGACATCTGATTACTGAGAAAGTCCAAATGGGTAGAAGACCATAGAGGAGGCCCAGGGAGAAAAGCTCCAAAGTATTACAAAACATTTTAAGAAAAGTAATTTTACAGTCTTTAAAAATAATACAGTAAAACAACTATAGTTCATAGGTTCATAGGTAGGTACTAGGCTATTGGCCCTAGGACCTATATAAGCCTAGCCAAAATGGTACCCTGGCTTTCGGCACCCAAGAAAATCATTTTCCTGTGCCCCTTTCCAGCAGAGCCACAGAAGTGATCCACGGGGTGAATTTATTATTTCCATCCAATCATCAAGATTTTTTTGAAGAGTGCTAATGAGGAACTTTGTTTGATATAGATAGGTAGTTTGTTCCAGAGCATGGGAAGTCTCTGGGACAGGAATCTATCCCTCCAGCATGTTCTGTTTATTGTGGTGACAAGGTTTAGGTCCCTAGAGCATGTAGCTCGGAGGGATTGGGATTTCTTTAAGTGGAACATGTCCAACAGCTCTGGGTTTGATATAGCTTTGTATGTTAGGCAGAGATCGCCTCTGACTAGGTGATATGCGACGGAGTAAAGCTGGAGTTTTTTGAGATGGTCTGCGTAGGGCATCTGTTTGAGGCTGGTAATCCTCTTTGTGAGGTACTTCTGTGGCCTTTCCAGTTGTTGTAGATGTCTTGTGAGGTACATACCAAAAGGGGCATTGTAGTCTATAAAGGGTCTAATGAGTGATGAGTAGAGGGGAACAATAACCTCTTTTTTCCTGGATGAGAAACCTTTGTGATGAGGTGTGCCATGTAGAAGGATTTCCTGACTACTGTGGCGATGTGATTATCAAAGGCGAGACTACTGTCCACCTGTGTCACAAGATCTCTTATCACACTTTCGGTGTTAAGTAGACTACTGCCTATGTGGTAGTTCATGGGTACAGAGTTTTTAGCCAAAAGGGATGACAATGCAGTTTTTGGCATTGAGCTTGAGGCCGTGGCTTTGACACCAGGCATCTGTCTCAGTGATGCCCTTTTGTAGGATGTCCACATTGTTAGGAGTTTTGATTATGGCTCCTAGTTTGCAGTCATCTGCGAACTTCATTATCCAAAGGCCTTCTGTGTTAGCCTGTACTTCAGAGAAGTAGATACCAAACAGGAGAGGACCCAGGACTGAACCCTGCGGTACTCCACTTGTCACTGGTCTGAAGTCAAATTTGGAGTCTGCTACTTTCACAGTGTGAATTCTGTCAGTGAGCCAGCTGGCAACCCATCTTGTCACATATGGATTTATACCTAGTTTAGTGAGTTGATCTATAATTCCAGAGTGGGGGATGGTGATGAAAGCCTTGGTGAGATCTAGATAGGCTGTGTGAACATCCTTACCCTCATCTACGGCTTTGGTGACTGCTTCAAAGAAGTCTATCAGGTTTAGGAGACATGATCTGCCTTTTACAAACCCAAACTGGGTGGGGTCCAGAGTTTGGAGATTACCAATGTCTTTGTTTATAAGTTCCATGATGATACGTTCCATGGCCTTGCACACCAGACTCATCAGGCTAATTGGGCGGTAGTTCCCGGGGTTCGTGGTGGATCCCCCTTTGTGGAGTGGGATAACCATTGCTGTGTGCCATTCAGTGGGCACAAAGCCTGAGGTGAGGCTATGATTGAGCATGGTACTTAGGTGGGGTGCCAGTTCGTTCTGTAGTTCATGTAGAACACAGCCTGGGATGTTGTCAGGTCCCATGGATGCCGTGTTCTTGGCTTTGGAGAGTGTAGTTTTTACCTGTGAAGCCGTGATTACAGGAACTTTGCATTCTTCTGGTATAGAGATGGGCCCTATAGTGGTTGGGGGGGGGGGGTAAAGTTAGCACTGAACCTATCTGCCAGGATGTTGGCAATATCAGTTGGTTCTGTATATTTAGTGCCATTTTGCTGTAACTCAGAGCAGATCTGAGTGTTGCCATTGAGATTCTTGACAGAGCTATAGAATGCTTTGTGGTTGTCTTTAGAAACAGTGGTGATTTTGTTTTCATAACTAGCTTTGGAGGATTTTATGAGGGATCTCAGCTTCGTACTGAGGCTGACCAGGGAGTTCCTCCAATCATGGGATTTTACTCTTTTTGCAACAGTTTCTTTCTTCTGTTGTAGAGTTTGTTTATGGCAGCAGACCACCAGATTGGCTTCCTTTTTTTGGTGGATAGCATCTTGGTTCTGTTAGGGATAGCACGATCCATGCACTCGTGTAAGTGCTTTTAAAGTGGATTTGTGTAGGATTCAGCAGTCGTACCTCTATTGTCCATCTGCATGGGTGTCGTGAAGTTTGCCACTTCTGTCTTAAGAAGCGTGAACTTGGCTTTGGAGAAATTTTTTGTGGTGGTTTCCCTAATGGGGGTAGGGGCGGGATGTGGATGTCTAGGGTGATTAGCTTGTGGTCGGATCTGACCAGCGAGAAATTGATCTCTGATGTGGAACACCGGTCGCCCATGTTGGTAATGACCAGGTCTAGGATATTGCTGCCCCTGGTGGGGGTGTAGATAAGTTGATCCAAGGCGTTGGAATTTATGAATTCTAGAAAACGTTGAGCAAAAGAGTTGGTACATGAATAGTTTTCCCAGTTAATGGTGGGGTAGTTGAAATCACCCATTATTAGGGTGTTAGGTTGTACCCTAATATTTTCCAGTGTATCAAGAAATGAGGAGTGGGAATCCTGGGGCATGGTGAGGGATCTGTAGCAAGCTACAATTTGGATTGTGGTCTTGCCCAGAGTTAGTTGCACTTGGATAATCTCAGATGCATTATGCTGAGCAACTAGCTTGGAGGTGTGGATATCCTTAATGAATATGGACACACCTCCGCCTTTAGTGTTTTGGTCCAGGTTAGGTGGCTGAAAGGTGTGGTATGAATTATAGCCTGGTAATGCAGGGGTGCTCTCTGGAGCCTTGAACCAGGTCTCTATCACTGCACAGATGTCGATGTTCTCCATTTTAAGGAGTGCCTCGAGTGAGTGCATTTTGAGGTTTAGACTTATAGCATTGAGTAGCATTACTCTCAGATGTTGGTTGCTTGTACATGTTATGGTGGTGAATTTGTCATTTGAACCTTGCCTAAAAAAGGCACTATAGGGGTGGCAAGAGCCTTAGCCAGTATCCAGAATCCCAAGGGCAACAGGTGCAGGCCATCTCTGGCAATGCATCATGGTCTGTCGATCATGTCATCCCAGGCAGACAGATACTGGATCCCCTTAGAATGACACCGGAAGCTTAGCCAATTGTTGAAGTCAATCATTTTGTCCTTGTACTGTAGTATCATTCTGGGTGATGGCAGGATGCTACTCAGGGCTGGGCTCATACCTGCCTAGGCTACAAGATTGGAGAGCTCCTCCATGTCTCTTTTCATGTAGTCCATGGAGGTACGTCTCAGGTCATTCACATCAACATGGACAATGACAGAGTCATATTTGTACTTGTTGTGGCGTTACCTAAGTGCATGCATTATATGCTGGATCCTGGCACCCGACAGGCAGCTGACAGTAACTTTCTCCTTGTTTAGCCTGGTGAATGGAACATCAGTGTGCCTGACTATAGAGTCACCAATGACTAGAGTGTTGGGTACGTTGTTATGCCTTATGGGCTGTGGTTGGGTGGCACACTGAGTTTGTGGGCTATGTGTCATTTGGGTTGTGTTGGGGGTGGAGGTTTCTTGCGTTTCTGCTTTGGAGGTCTCTGTTGCTTGGTCAGATTTTTATTGAGACCCTCAGTGAATGTAGGTGTGTGTTTTTAGTTTCTATGTGTGTGTTTTGGTGGTGTAGGTTTTGAGGGACTATGTGATGCGTGTGGTGTGGTGCAAGTGTTTACCCTCTCCTCTTGACTATCTAGTCTAGTTTTGGGTGAAGAGAGCTTTGCTTCCAGTTTGGCTATATAAGTGCATCTCTCACAGGTTGTAGTGTTGGGTGGTAGGAGGAGAGGGTTGTCTGTGTACATGAGGCAATTGCTGCATTGCCCCAAGATGTCCAGACTCATCAGGTAGACAGGAGAAAACACTGGGATCTGACCCATAGACATGCCTGGATAGGTGCTTATTTATCAGGTACTAAAAACTGTTCTGTTCTAACCCACCAACAGTGCCCTCCCAGAGGCTCTTGCCAAGAACCCACAGAAAGGACAATTGCAAAACTAACTAAGAGCTCATACTGCTCCCTGAGTACAACTCCTAACAAAGACTTTAAGTAAACTTAGGCTCCTGCCTATCCTGTTCTAACCCACCAACAGTGCCCTCCCAGAGGCTCTTGCCAAGAACCCACAGAAAGGACAATTGCAAAACTAACTAAGAGCTTATACTGCTCCCTGAGTACAACTCCTAGCAAAGACTTTAAGTAAAGTATGTGTACTGCTTAATACCTAGTAGTAATAATAGACATTCTATACCAGGTCACAGTACGCTTACCTACCAGGCTAGCCGGCAGCCACAACCCCTCTCTCTCACACTGATTAACTAATCCTTTTCTACCTTTTTATAATTACTCCCTCTATCCTGGTCCATGATATCTCCCTCCTTTCCTTCTACCTGATATCTCTCTTTCTGGGTCCTTACCACCTGAGACTGACTTGCCACTAGGTGGTGCTCCTCTCCCAGGTCCACCTATCTGTCCTCTCTCCTCCTTAAACACCCCCTCTCTACCCTTATAAAACCTCTTACCTTCTCCTACTGGCCTTCATCCATATATCCACCCTCCACTCCTTTCTCCCTCAGTCTTCCTTTCTCTCACAATTCACTGCAAGCTTACCTTTGACTACCACTTCTACTGATTGTCTTCTTCACATTCTTCTCCTTTGGCTCCTGCCCCTCTAATCTTAATTTTCTTCACATCTTGTCTCCCTTAAACTACTCCTTTTCTTATTGACTATTCCTGGTGTGACCCTGTCGCTAGTACTGTAATCTCCCCTTTCTCTCTATCCTCTGTAATTCCTCTCTGTCTTACATCCTGACCTGCCAGTTTCTCCCTTAAGACTTCCGGTGTGTATTCTGCTCCCACTGTACTTTCCCTTTCCTCCCCTGCCCACTTACTCCTCCCGTTCCACCTTTTTCTGCTCCTACTCTATATAGTCCCCACTTCCACGCAGATGCCATCTTAGATTCTGTATCCTGGCCCCCAGCTGCTGAGCATCCCTGGCTCCTGTGTCCGCGCCTGAATGTAAGTTTGTTTAACGGACTCCACTGCTAACTGTACCGCTGGACTTGTTTTAATGTGCTTTTTTGTTTCACTTTGCTGGCTTTTCGAAATATAAACTACATGTATTTTTTTTCCCGCTGCAAACGCCTAATTAATAAGGCGCTTCACATGCGGAAAGTGTCTACTCAACAGGGTCTGCTCCTAGTAGATTATTTGAATCTGCATTAGTTACCATAGTTTGCTACATAGTAGCATTACTGGGATAGTTCCGCTGTTTTAAATCTTAACTAAGTATATTTTCTGCTGCAAACGCTTAATCTTTAAAGCGCTGTGCATTCGGAACGTGTGTTTTTATTTCTGCTGCAAACGCTTAATCATTAAAGCGCTGTGCAGTCGGAACTTGTGTTTCCCGATAAGGTTTGTTTTTGAGTGGATTAATGAATAATGTACAAGTAACTTCTACTGATGCAATTTGAAAATATACGCTACTTTATATTGTGTGCAGTCTGAACTTGTGTTTCCCGAACAGGTTTGTTTTTTAGTGGATTAATGTATATGTACAAGTAGCTTCTTCTGATGCAATTGTGAAAATGTGCGCTACATTATATTATGTTGTGCTAGTTGCTCAGTTAGTGGTACTTTGTTATCACTTCCTTCTGTTTCAGTAAGCGCACAACTTTTTTTAGCGTTTTAGCACGTGGTTTGCAATAGCTGTTTGGGGCTCTACTTTGTCATTTAATCGGCATGTATGTAAGTGACGCTATTGCCCTCAATTGATAGTTGTTTTTGTGTATGGTGTCCTCGCTTGCTTGAGGATTCCAAATTAACTGTTCATATTTTTTTTTTACCTAGAGAGTAAGGAGAGTAGAAGTTGGCCGGCAGGACGTTTAGGTCTGTGGATGGAGATAAGGTTTTGGTGTTCAGATCTCAGAGATCTGTTTGGAGTGTATGGTGGAAGGATGTTTATTAAGGCAGGGCATGAGTCTGGGTAAAATATTAGTTTGTGAGCTGTGGTTAGTTAACTGTTCATATTTTTTTTTCTCTCTCCATTGCTTCTTCTAGCTTAGGCTCCTGCCTGTCCTGTTCTAACCCACCAACAGTGCCCTCCCAGAGGCTCTTGCCAAGAACCCACAGAAAGGACAATTGCAAAACTAACTAAGAGCTCATACTGCTCCCTGAGTACAACTCCTAACAAAGACTTTAAGTAAAGTATGTGTACTGCTTAATACCTAGTAGTAATAATAGACATTCTATACCAGGTCGCAGTACGCTTACCTACCAGGCTAGCCAGCTAGTAGGGTCTTGAAGGATTCGGAGTTAGGTATAGTCCTAAGAGAAGGAGGGAGAGAGTTCCATTTTTTACCTAGAGAGAAGGAGAGTAGAAGTTGGCCGGCAGGACGTTTAGGTCTGTGGATGGAGATAAGGTTTTGGTGTTCAGATCTCAGAGATCTGTTTGGAGTGTATGGTGGAAGGATGTTTATTAAGGCAGGGCATGAGTCTGGGTAAAATATTAGTTTGTGAGCTGTGGTTAGTTAACTGTTCATATTTTTTTTTCTCTCTCCATTGCTTCTTCTAGCTTAGGCTCCTGCCTGTCCTGTTCTAACCCACCAACAGTGCCCTCCCAGAGGCTCTTGCCAAGAACCCACAGAAAGGACAATTGCAAAACTAACTAAGAGCTCATACTGCTCCCTGAGTACAACTCCTAACAAAGACTTTAAGTAAAGTATGTGTACTGCTTAATACCTAGTAGTAATAATAGACATTCTATACCAGGTCGCAGTACGCTTACCTACCAGGCTAGCCAGCAGCCACAACCCCCCTCTCTCACACTGATTAACTAATCCTTTTCTACCTTTTTATAATTACTCCCTCTATCCTGGTCCATGATATCTCCCTCCTTTCCTTCTACCTGATATCTCTCTTTCTGGGTCCTTACCACCTGAGACTGACTTGCCACTAGGTGGTGCTCCTCTCCCAGGTCCACCTATCTGTCCTCTCTCCTCCTTAAACACCCCCTCTCTACCCTTATAAAACCTCTTACCTTCTCCTACTGGCCTTCATCCATATATCCACCCTCCACTCCTTTCTCCCTCAGTCTTCCTTTCTCTCACAATTCACTGCAAGCTTACCTTTGACTACCACTTCTACTGATTGTCTTCTTCACATTCTTCTCCTTTGGCTCTACCGCTGTTAAGCCTCTGGCTCACTCCCTCCCCTACCCTGCCCCCATTTCCCACCCGCCCCAGCACCTCTACATATATACCTTTCAGACTCCTCCTAAGTTCAAGCCAATTTAGAGATCTAAGGGTAAGGCAGTGGTGAGTTGAGGTTTTGGATTTGGTTGCGAATTTAGAGATCTTATTATAGCAAGTTTCAAGTTTTGAGATGTTGGAAATAGACAGATTGGTTAAAAGGGGGGCTCCATAAAGAAGAGAGGGTAGAAGATATGTAATTGCCAGGGTGTGCCTAGAGGAGTTGGAAAGAAATTGGTTGTTTCTATAGAGCATACCTAACTTTTGGTGGGTTTTCTTTATGTTTTGTTGAATGTGGAGATCGAATTTTAGGTGTTCATCTATGGTAATGCCGAGTAGTTTAGAGGAAGGCACTACTTCTATAGCAGTGTTGGTTTGGCTGAGGACTTTGAAGGAATCTTTGTCAAAGGATGAGGAAGCTCTGGAAGGGGTAAAAATAAGAATTTTGGATTTATTAGAGTTGAGGGAGAGGTGGTTTTGGTGCATCCAGTTCTCTGTGGTGGAAAAGGCTATTTGTGTTTTAGTCTGGAGTTCAGAAAAGTTAGAGGCAGCACAAACTAAGGTGGAGTCATCAGCATATTGGATGACTGTGGTGTCAGGTATGATACAGTGTAGATTATTTATAAAGATGTTGAGGAGCATGGGTCCGAGGATGGACCCCTGGGGAACACCGGTCGGTGTGGGCAAGAAGGAAGAGGTAGAGTTCATCCATCTGACAGCTTGAGATCTTTCAGATAGGTAGCTGGAGAACCAGGAAAGTGTATGGGGGGAGAGAGATTAAGGTTGGCGAGATGAAAGAGTAGGTGTGTATGGGAGATGGTGTCAAAGGCTTTGGATAGATCTAGTAGTACTGTGGATACAAGGAGTCCAGAGTCTCGGGCTCGGTTGACTGTTTCAAGGAAGGATAGCAAGGCAGTAATGGTGCTATGGCCGGGGCGGAAGCCATGTTGGGTGGAAGTAAGAAGGTGATTCTGTGTTAGGAAAGGTAAAAGCTGGTGGTGGACACATTTTTCTAGAACTTTAGATATTGGAGAGAGTAGGGCTATGGGGCAGAAATTAGAGATAGTGGTGTTTTTACCTCCTTTGTGGAGAGGTAGGATGTAGGCTGAACGCCAGAGTTTGGGTACGTATGACTCATTTAAGGATCTGTTTATCATGATACTAATAGAGAGAGCAATACCTTCAGCTGTGCATTTGAGGAAGGAGGAGGGTATGTAGTCAGGGGCATTAGAGCATGGTTTAAGATTAGATAAGAGCCTTTTTATGAAGCTGGTTGAAACTGGTTTGAACTGGAAATTCAAGAGACATTTATTAAGGTTATTGGGTGTTGAGGAGAGGATGTTAGGTGGATTATTGTTTGGGAATGTTTTGGTTAGATTAGCTAGGGATTCTGTGAAGAAGGTGTTGAAGTGAGAACTCAGTTCCTTGTCAGTTAAACTAGGGTCTGGGCAGGGATTATTTTTGGACCCTGGGTGTAGAAGGGAGTTAACTGATTTCCAAAATTGTTTTGGGTTCTTATTTTTGTTAGACTGCAGTTTACTATAGTAATTTTTTTTGTCTAAAGTGATTAGTTTTTTTACTTGTTTGCGAAGTTGGGTGTATTGGAGGAAGGAAGAAGGCAGTTTGGTTTTTTGATAATGCTTCCAGGCTTTGTCTCTGTGATGCATGATTTGTTTAGTCTCTTTTGTCAGCCAAGGAGCAGAGTTAGTTTTGATTCATTTGTTTCTTAGAGGGGCTAAGCAATTCAGAGTGTCTAGGAAAATAGAGTTGAAATATTCTACAGCATTGTCTAAGGGGAGAGTATTAGGGATTTGCCAGTTGATTAGTTTGAAGGTGTTTGAGAAAATTGTAGGGTTAAAGTTGCTGAGATTTCGAGTTTGAATGTACTGGTGATGAAATTGGGTGGAATTAGCTGACCGGTGAGTGAAGGCAGGGAGATGGTCACTGAAAGTATCGGGGATGGTGCCTGAGAGAATTATTTTGTTGGGATGAGAAACTAGAATCCAGTCCAGGATGGATCCAGGAGGATGGATTTTGTTAGGACGAGTTGTTGAATGGATTACTTGGGTGAAGTTGTATAGGTTAATGGATAGAGAAGGGGAAGGTGAGTTGATTTTATTCCAGTCTATATTAACGTCGCCAAGAATGTAAGTTTCATATTTTATTTCAGTTGAGGCCCAGTGAAGAATATTTTCAAGGGTAGAGATGTTGTCACCTGGGGAGATATATAAGGAGATAAAGCAGATATTGTTACATTTATTCAATCTGAGGAGACCAGCAGTTAATTCAGTATTTTTGAATTGTGGGGTTGGGATTTGCAGAGGGATTAGAGAGAGATGGTTAGAGTAGATTAGAGCAGAGCCTCCACCTTTTTTATTTAAACGATCATTTCTAAGGATGTGGAAGCCTGGAGGTAAGATTTCAGGGTCAGTAATATAAGGTTTTAGCCAGGTTTCAGAGATGGCTAAGATGTCTGGTTGATTATGGTTTATCCAAGCTTGTAATTGGTGGGTTTTATTGTTGAGGCTCTGAGCGTTGATGGTGAAGAACTTAAGTGTATTAGGAGAGAAAGTAGAGGAGGTAGTGGAAAGGGGGAAAGGGGTGTTAGTAGAAGAGGAGGAAGGGGAGGAGGGAAGGGGTTGTTTGTCTGGAGGCAGGGGCCTGGGTTAGGGTGGATATCTCCAGATAAGGCTATGGCATTTCTGGGACCAGCTTTTGGCCTTTTGGGTTGGTACAATAGGGTGTTGTTTGGGATTGGCTGTGGTTTAGGTTTAAAAATGTCTGTGGAGGTGGGAAAGACTTTGGGCTGGAAAAGGTATAGAAGTTTAGGTGGAATGAGGAAGGAGGATATGTAGTGGAAATGATTGAGTAGTGGAGGGTGAAGATGAGTGTATGGGATGGTGTAAGCAAAAGGGCAGGATGGGGGAGATTTGAAAGAGAAGGAAGTAGCATGATAAAGAGGAATTAGTAAAGAAGGGAGCAGGGGAGTCGGGTAATAGTGAGAATTTGGGAGGGCATGTTTACAAAGGATGGGTTAAAGAAGGGTAAAAGTGGGAAGGAAGAGAAGGGTCTAAGAGGAGAGGAGGTGAAGAGGAAGAAGGGGTGTTATAATTTAGTAAATGGGAGAGGAGGAGTTTAGACGAGAGGGTGTAGGTGAGAGGGGAGGGGGGAGTAGGAGTAGTGAGGGAAGGGTAAGAGAAGAAGGATTGAGGGAGGAGTAAGGGTAGTGTGGGAGGAGGGAGAGAGGGAGGGGAAAAATAAAAAGGAGGACTGAGAATGGCTAATTGATAAAGGAGGGAGGGGTAAAGGAAGAGGATAGTAATTGGTTGATTGAGGTATGAAGGAGGAGTCTGAAAGGTATATATGTAGAGGTGCTGGGGCGGGTGGGAAATGGGGGCAGGGTAGGGGAGGGAGTGAGCCAGAGGCTTAACGGAGCGGGTAGAGCCAAAGGAGAAGAATGTGAAGAAGACAATCAGTAGAAGTGGTAGTCAAAGGTAAGCTTGCAGTGAATTGTGAGAGAAAGGAAGACTGAGGGAGGAAGGAGTGGAGGGTGGATATATGGATGAAGGCCAGTAGGAGAAGGTAAGAGGTTTTATAAGGGTAGAGAGGGGGTGTTTAAGGAGGAGAGAGGACAGATAGGTGGACCTGGGAGAGGAGCACCACCTAGTGGCAAGTCAGTCTCAGGTGGTAAGGACCCAGAAAGAGAGATATCAGGTAGAAGGAAAGGAGGGAGATATCATGGACCAGGATAGAGGGAGTAATTATAAAAGGTAGAAAAGGATTAGTTAATCAGTGTGAGAGAGAGGGGTTGTGGCTGCTGGCTAGCCTGGTAGGTAAGCGTACTGCGACCTGGTATAGAATGTCTATTATTACTACTAGGTATTAAGCAGTACACATACTTTACTTAAAGTCTTTGTTAGGAGTTGTACTCAGGGAGCAGTATGAGCTCTTAGTTAGTTTTGCAATTGTCCTTTCTGTGGGTTCTTGGCAAGAGCCTCTGGGAGGGCACTGTTGGTGGGTTAGAACAGGACAGGCAGGAGCCTAAGCTAGAAGAAGCAATGGAGAGAGAAAAAAAATATGAACAGTTAACTAACCACAGCTCACAAACTAATATTTTACCCAGACTCATGCCCTGCCTTAATAAACATCCTTCCACCATACACTCCAAACAGATCTCTGAGATCTGAACACCAAAACCTTATCTCCATCCACAGACCTAAACGTCCTGCCGGCCAACTTCTACTCTCCTTCTCGCTAGGTAAAAAATGGAACTCTCTCCCTCCTTCTCTTAGGACTATACCTAACTCCGAATCCTTCAAGACCCTACTTCTCAAATACCTGTCATCCAAATGGAAATGTTCCTGCTCTCACCAGATATAATTTCCAGGGATCTCTTTCCCTGAACTCTGCACTTCCTGGCCCTCTCTACCTCCATGATTTTCCTGACATTTCTAACTTTCTCCTGACTCCAACTTTTTTTTCAGTCTGTAAAAAAAAAAAAAAAAAAAATTTTTTGCACATCTATGTATTTTTGTTATTTTACTCTGCACTGTATTGCTTCATTATGCTTGCTCTTTTTGCACATTTTATGTAAATGTATTTCCTGACTGCTTGAATCTTACTCTTGTATTATACCATTAACTTTATGTAACCATGTTTCATTGTATTGCTTGTGGAGCTTTTCTCCCCGGGCCTCCACTGAAAATGGGCACTTCTTGGCCCAGTGGACTTCCCCGGTAATCAAACTGAAATAAATAAATAAATAAATAAATAAATAAATAAATAAACTCTTTTCATCTAGACAAGTGAGGAAAGTTGAGTGCTGTAGTAATTTGTAGCTTATTTACTGCTTACAATGAGTTCTGAACAAGTGCTGAGCTCAAAGAAACAGATTTGAGTGCTAAAACTAAACAACTGGTTAGTTCTAAGGGAAAATTTGAAGAGCAGACTTTAAGGGGCCAGGAATATTTTAACCCTAGCTAAGCGGAGATACATAAAGTGTATTTTTTTTAATATAACAGTAGCAAATGAGCAAACCGATTTAAACAAATTAACCAATAAAAAGCTAAAAACTGAGCCCCGTTCCAGCAGTCTTTGATCAAACAAAGTAGGGTGCAGGGGAACCTTCTCCAAAAAAGATGGCCTGGATTAGTGCTCAAGTTATACAAATAAGCGGGCACAATAAGCCTTTAACCAGAAGCTCCCAGCTTAGAAGGGCAGAATCTACCCTCTCCTTCCACAAGAGTGCAGACCACACCTTCTTAATGTAAAATAACTGGCCCTAAGCCCAAGTGCTTAAACCAGAACTAATACACTTTTAGAATAACAGACGCTAAGCCATCAATCAGCAACTCCCAACTTAGAAGGATGTAAGCTACTTGCTCTGCCACAACAGTGAAGACCACAAACCTTCTTAATGTAAAACAACTGGTCTGAAGCCCAAATGTTTAAACCAAAGGCTTAGAATAACAGTTACAATTTAATCAGGCTACTAACAAGCAATAATAAATGCAGTAGAATAAATGCAATTAAGTACTTTTAAGAACAGGCAGCAAAAGCAAAATAAAGTAATAAAGTGGGAAGAAACACAAATACAGTAAAAGCAGATGAATAAAATGCAATTTTTTTATAACAATAGAAAATGAGCAAACTGATTTAAACAAATTACCCAATTGACCAGTAAAAAAGCTCAAAAGTGAGCCATGTTCCAGCAGTCTTCAATCAGACAAGTTCTAACTGCACACTCCTGCCACTAGGGTGCAGGGGAACCTTCTCCAAAAATGATGGCCTGGATTAGTGCTCAAGTTATACAAACAAAGCTAGATTCAGCAGGCATGAATATAGTCTGTGCTACAGCAAGCAAGACGCACCAATTTCAGAAAGAAACAGTTCAAATAAGCAGGCACAGTAAGCCTTTAACCAGAAATTCCCAGCTCAGAAGGGCAGAATCTAACCTCTCCTCCCACAAGAATGCATACCACAAACCTTCTTAATGTAAAATAACTGGCCTGAAGCCCAAGTGCTTAAACCAGAACTAATACACTTTTAGAATAACAGACACTGAGCCTTCAATCAGCAGTTCCCAACTTAGAAGGATGTAAGCTACCTGTCCTGCCACAACAGTGCAGACCACAAACCTTCTTAATGTAAAACAAATGGTCTGAAGCCCAAGTGCTTAAACCAACAGGCTTACAGGCTACTACCATGCAGTAATAAATGAAGCAGAATAAATAAAATTGAGTACTTTTAAGAAGAGGCAAAAGCAAAACAAGGTAATAAAGTAGGAAGAAACACAACTACAGTAAAAGCAGATGAATAAAGTGCAATTTTTTTGTTTTTTTTTAGTAAAGTGCAAGGAGAGAGGAAGTGGGTTGGCCTTCTCAAATCTTCTCTCTGTATTAAGTAGAGTGAGCACTAGACTGGGAGGGGTGTCCCAGATCAAATTTACAGTAGGGGTGGGCAACTGCAAAGCCATCAACTATAACACCACCACAAAAATGGGGTGGGAGGGGGAAAAACAGTTTCAGGACAGATGAGAACAGAAAGCAATGCCAGAAAATATATAAAATTATTCAGTCAGGCAAAAAAATATTTCAGTCAGGCAAAATTAAGTTAAACAATTAAATAGAAAAATAAAATACAGTACTTTCTTTAAAACTGCAGGTTTGTACTTAACTTCAGCTTCTAATGCAGTTGATTGTAGAAACCAAACCACTCAGATATTGTTAAATAATTATACCAAATTAGACTTAATATGAAAATGCTGGTTAAGAATGGATACAAGTTATATGACAATGATTTGATAGAGAAATTCTAGCCAATTTATAGAGAAATTAAAGGTAAGTTAATATAATATAAAGAGGAATGGCAAATACAACGTGAGAGAAAAGCAGTTTATGATATATTTAGAGAGAAAGCCAGGGAAGAGAAATTGATAGAAGAAGTGAGGAAGTGAGTGAAGAAGGGAGAGTAAGGAGATGGTAAAGTATGAATAGGTATTTGTTCATATTAAGGATATCGTTTATCCTGGTTTTGAGCAAGAACAATGCCAGCTTTTAGCTAGAAAGTCTTTCAGAATGGTTTTGAAGGATGGGAGGCAAAGCACTGACTTCCACCCTCAGGTCAAATTATAACAGCGAGTAATCAGTTTATAGCCAATACAGTTAACGGCAAGAGACAAAGTAGATAACTTTGAGTGTAACCTGTTTGTGGTATTGTGACATGTACTATCAGTCAGGGAGTACCTGTCAGATTCTCTTCAACTATTGTCTAAATCCTGTGCATTGCAAATACTTTGTTCTGTTTCTGTTTACATTCCCAGCTGTGTTTAATTCTTGTATTGAAATGTTCGTCTTGAGTTCCATCCAGAAAATGGGTTTATCCAGCAGGCTTAACCTAACCCAGTTAACAAAATAAATAAACACATAAAAATGAATAAATAAGCTGTACTGGATGTCAGGAGATCCAACATGTACCACTACTAGTCCCACTGAATACTTGGAAATGCACTTTTACACCATGAATATGTATTCATGAACATGTATTGACTCTGTGAATTCTTTTAGGGACTTTGCATTCCTAATCATGAAGGATACACACTCAAAGTGATAAATCTTCTGTTGGTTTAATTTCACCAACTCTTTTGGGTTTCTAGCACCATAACTGTAATGAACCCCATTCCTAACTCAATGTATGGTTAAGGTTCATAAAATTAGCATCCTTTCATCTTTGATGTTAGACAAAAATGCTCTTCGCAGCACCCTCACTGTGCCCAGAATTTACTCCTTCTGTATTTTATATGGAGTTACCTGCATTGGTAGCATATTTAAATATGACTGTAATTTTTTTTTTATTGGACCTATTGCTCCTACTACTATTGGAACTGTCTGGGTATCCTTCTTACACATTGCCCTCATTTCTGCCTACAAATCCTGGTATTTTATGATTTTGTGTCTCTCTGTACATAAGACACTGTAGTCACTGGGTGTAGCAGTTTAATGATCAATGCTACTTTTGCCTTCTTTTCATGGACCACTATATCTGGTTTTCTCACATCTATTTTTTTGAACTGCTGATAATGGGTGATCCCATATGATACAAACTTCATCAATCTATATAATGTTTTGTGGCTCATGTTTCCAGTACTTCTCAGTTACTTCAATATTGTAATGTTTGCACAATCCCCGGTGCAACAGTCTTGGCACATTATTATGCCTTTCAGTATACAGGCCCTCTGCCAGTAACATATCACACCCACCCAGCAACAAGATGCATAAATGTTTCCAATTCTGTTTTACAGAATCTGAATTTGTCTATTTCTTCTCATGTTCAATGGACTTTGTAAACTAATATGTATGTAGACCACTATCCTGGGCCACTAGCATCAACTTTTCATTTTTTGGTTTATAATTGCCTCTCCTTAACGATTCCTGCATCAGATCCTGATCTACGAGAGGTCGTAGAAGTTTTCCGTACTTGCAGCTATATTTATGCCTTTTGCACATTTCTTGCTTTCTCATCAGATCCTTCTCCTTATATTCTTTCTTTTATTTTTTGGTACATGCAGTTGCTGTCTGATTTTTGTCTACTTCTGGTTTGATTTCCATTCCCAATTCACACTGATATGCTTCTAAGCAGGTAAGTCATCTTAGACTTCTGCTTCTCATTTTATAAGATTTTCAGTATGTTTGAATCTGGTGAAGTCAGCAAATATGTATGCAGTCCTATGATTGCAGATCTATACGTGCAATCAATTTCAAGGAGACCCACACCTCCTTCAGAACAATGAATATATAATCTTGGTATACACTGAATTTTATATATCATTTGTTAAGTGTGAAGTATTTTTCTGGATTTCCTGTCCATCTGATCCAATGCCTTTTAGGGCCAATCAATCACTCCAAAAATTGTAAGTTAGAACTGGAAGAGCAAATTGGTTTATAGCTTGGACTAGATGGCAGGCCTGTTTTCAGTATTAATTTTAATCTTCAAAAATATTCATTACTGAGTTTTATTTGGTCTCTTCATGTTTTTTTTTAACAATCTCTTTATTGACATTTCTTAAATAACATTTCCATTGAGTTCAATACCAAGAGATCTGTTCATGTTTCACTGTCGATCCTTCATGTCTCAAATATTCATACACTCCCTGCTGTTCAAGTTCCTTTATATCACATTCCTGTCCCACACTGATATTTTCTTGGTGCTGAAGCTTCTCTGTTTTAAATCCTGCTTTTCCACATTAATTAAGACAAAATGTCATTCATATCATCTGAGACAGTTTTAACCACTTGCAGTTGTGCTTTCAGCTCCTCATCTGATGAACTATACAGAACTAAATCATCCACAAAAAGATGATGAGAAGTCTACATTTTGTTGTTTTCTGGAAGCCAAATTCTAGCCATGACCTAATCTGTCAAGTAGACAACTTAATGCATTAAGGGCAAGACAAAAGAGCAGTAGTGACAGAGTGACCTGGAATATCCCTCTTTGAATTTGTATCCCTTGCTTACCTGCAAAGTGGTTTGCCACCGTTTTGTGGTCACTGTAATGTAATTGATCAATGTAGAGTGTATCGTATACATCTGTAAGCATTCCTTTATCCATGGATGTCAGTTGTTGCAAATGTGTTTTGTAATCTATCCATGCCATCTTTAGATTCTTCCGCTTTTTACAATTCTACGTTATGACTTTATTTAACAAGTGATCTATTGTACTATATGACTTTTTTTTGTTAACCTTTTGTTCTATTGCCATTACTGAGTTTTCCCCTAAATGACTATAAACTCTGCTGGCATCAGTTCCAGCACATAGTTTATATATCGTTAGAAGGCAAGTTACTGGTCTATAGTTTTCTGGATAGCCTACATGTTCACTCTTAATGAGTAGTATAACTTTTTCTGTTGTTAACAAGGTTTGTGCCTGCTTGTGATGTGCATATAAGTAGTACTTACTCAAGGCTAAATCTTAGTGTAAAGATGTTAATACCTTTAGTCACAGGTTAGGTACTACATCTGGTCCAGGGGTTTTCTGTTTAGGAGCTTTTTATAATTTTGTTTCAATGTCTCTGTTGCTTCATTCCATTTCATATCCTATACATTTAAAATTCTTACTGTTTCTTTTACTTCTTCTCTCCATTCAACACCTTTGTTATGTTGCACAGGATATTCATAGATATTTAAGAACTTCAAAACTTCCAGTCGAGGAAGAACCGACCTGAGGTCATAGATTCCTTTTAAAGTACATCTTTATTTCTTCAACATGCAGCAAGCAGAGGACTGCAGTCAAATCGAGCAGTTCAATTCTTAAAAAGTAATTTAGCAATCAGCAAAACTTACAAGTGTGATTGGTCCATTTCTTTTCCATTGAGCGTTTTTATTCGTTAGACAGTACGTAATCTAACTTCATCAGAATGGTCTTTTCATGAAGTTCGATTACGTATAGTCTAAAGAACGAAAGTGCTCAATGGAAAAGACATGGACCGATCGGACTTGTAAGTTTTGTTGATTGCTAAATTACTTTTTAAGAACTGAACTGCTCGATTTGACTGCACTTCTCTGCTTGCTGCATGTTGAAGAAATAAAGCTGTACTTTAAAAGGAATCCATGGTATCAGGTTGGCTCTTCCTCAACTGGAAATTCTGAAGTTTTTAAGTGTCGGCAGTATTCTTCCTACCTACAGTTTTTATGTATTAAATCTTCATAGACATTTCTTCAAAATGTGTCTATGACTTCCTTTTTGTGGTGTTTCTATTTCTTTTGTTTTGTTTCCAAATTCAATATAAAACTTTTTTGAGTCAACAATGAATTGCTTATTTTGTACATTTCCTTTATATTTATCTGAGTATCTTGTAAGTTTCTTTCTGCCTGTAATGATTATTATTTTAAACAGTGTACGTTAGATCCAGGGATGTTCTGATACTTCGCATTGCTTTAATCATGTCTATCTTTCTAAGTATTTTTGCTGATATGTTCCCTCTTCTGTACACTTCTAACATTGATACTGCTTGTATTTATTGCTTTATAGTTTTCTCTATTCACTACTTCCATGATGGCATTTGATTTCTTCCCTTCCTTTCCCTTACTGCTCTGTGTTTTTGTGTTAAGACTTTTATCTGTTATTAATTTAGTTGCACAGTAATCTATTTGCCTATTTGCTTTTGTTATATCACATGAATTACTCTGTTAATCTGTTTTATCAGACTTCTAACATATTGGGTCTTATTTGCTTTCTGTAATCTGGTTCTTTCATTGATCTTAACATATCTGTCCTTCTCTATTAAATCAAACAAATCTTCCCTTAGATCATTTTCTTCTAAATTGAGGGCACATTCTTTGTTGTCTGTTCTCTGTAGGCATTCTACAGAAAGTTCCGGAATATGTACCTGTGACATATTTTCTTTAGCTGCATCTGGCGTCATCCTTTGCTCTTTCATATGGGAACTCACCAGCCTATTACTCCATATCATTGCCTACTTCAGAGTTGCCACTGTTTCCTGCTCCTTCCCTTGTTGTGCAACTCCAACTGAACTTTTGTATTCATTTCCTATAGAAGGCTCACGAAAGTCTTCATGTGGGAAGTGATCACATGCTTCCTGTTCTACCTGTTTCTCCCTAATTTGGGGACTCACTGTTGCAACATGCTGTGATGTTACCCGAGTTGGATTTTCTACATTAAAACCTACACTTCACAGGTAATCCATAATTTCTGTTTCTATTTATTTAACTTCCCTATTATTAATGGTCTTTTCTGCTTTCTCCCTTTGTCTCTTATGTTTTGTATTGTGACATTTTCCATATCTGGATACCTTTGCCTGTATTTCTCTTCAAATATCTTCTGTGCAACATTTTTTGTATTGATTAGTTTTGCTTTCTCCTTTGCATAAATATGCACCATATCAAATCCCTTTTTCTTTCCCATGTCCATATTTCTTCTTCAGCTATCACAGTCTCCATCTCTTTCTCCTTATTTTGGAGACTCATTGTTCCATCATGCTGTGATGCAATCCTTCACGTTGCAGGTATTCCATAACTACCGCTTCTATTTGTTTAACGTCTACTTTACTAGTCTTCTGTCCTGCATTCCCCTTTTGTGATCTTATCTTTTGTATTGTGAAGTTTTCCATATCTGGTGTCTTTGCCTGTATTTCTCTTCAAATATCTTTGGAGTGACTTTTATGTATCGATAAATTTGGCTTGCATAAATAGTGCACCATGTCAGTTCTCTTTTTTCCCATATCCATGTTTTCTTTTTTGTAACTTAAAAATCTCTAAGCTTTGCTTCTTTTTCCAAGTGGTCCAACCATTTGTAAGTAGTCGGTTTTGACACAGGTTTGTCCCTTCTTCTTACCTTCACAAGAAATTAACAATTGGTGTGAAGATCTGAAATATTTAGTTCTGTCAAAATAGTACCCAAATTGTCTGTAGACATCCAAGGTACAGAGCACCCTTTCTCCCTCATTTTTAGGTGCAGGAAAGAAAACTGAGGGATGGATAGTTTGGCTTAAAGTAAACTTTAATGCCGCTTTAGGCATAAAAGTAGTATTAGTTCTCAAAGAAACACTGTCCCAATGTTATGAGATAGAGCTCAGCTGACTCACCATAAGAGCTTTCACCTCTGATACCCTTCTTGCAGTGGTCAGAGCAATTAGCAAAACTGTTTTCCATGTCAAGAATCTTAAGTCATATAGATAATCAGATTCTAATGGAGCAAGTTTTAGCTTCTCTGACACAAAATTAAGATCCCAAGGAGGAGGAAATAGCTTTCTTGGAGGTCTTTTACGCAAAACCCCTTTCAAGAACATTTTGACATAAGACTGCATTGAAAGGGGAGGATCCACGGGCAGACATGCTGAAATGGCAGATAAATTAACCTTGACAGAGGAATAATGAAGCCCGTATGACAGTAACTCACAAATATTGTGGTACTAGAGAATAACTAGCCCTGAATAAGGTCTGGTTATGTTGTTCGCACCAACTAGAAAACATTTTCCATTTGCTAATATATGATTGTCTAGTAGCAGGCTTTCTTGCATCTGCTGCACACTCTCTGTATATAGGTGTCTAAAAGGAATTAAGACCTGGTTATCCAGGGAGTCAGTTGAAGCTGATTGGTATCAAACACCCCTGTTCTTGTGTGAGTAGATCCAGTCTGTGAGGAAGCTTGTGGTAATTGCCCCTGGACATTTTCAAAAGAATGGAGAGTCACAGTTGCCTGGGCCAGAAGGGGGTCACCACAATGGTCTTGGGGTATTCCTCTGAACGTTCAGAAGTACCCTGGATATTAGTGGAAAGGATGGAAAAGCATACAGGAACATTCTTGTCCAAGGGAAAGAAAAAGCATCTGTCTTTCAGGCCTTCTTGCATGGAGTCCAGGAGTAGAATCTAACAGATTGGTTATTCAGAGAGAAGGCAAAGTGATCTGCTTGAGGAACCCCTCACAGACGGATCAAACCTTGGAAGACTCCCCAATCTAGTTTCCAGTTGTGAGGGTTTGCCTTGGTCCTGCTCAGCTTGTCTGCTGCAGTTTTGCTCTGACAGAATGTAGGATGCTTGTACAATGAGATTGTGCTGTGAAACTATATCCTAAGCTAGCATGGCTAATCTGTAAAGGGGGTACAACCAGTTCCCCCTTGCTAATTGATGTTTCATATGAGTGTGGTATTGTCTGCAACCCCCTTGATGAGGTCCCGGGCACCTAAGTAGGTTCAGAGAACTGAGTGCTTGCGTCTGTCCTTGGTGTCTCACTCCTCCCTTATACTTTTATCCCTCCTGAAACTGTTCCCCAAGCAAAGTCTGAAGCATCTGTGGTGACTGACTACTTTGCAGCAGAAAGGGAGAAGGGGGGAACCAGGATTTATGAATATTTCTTCTCTCCACCAAAAGATTTCTCTTCTGAATGAACTCCAGCACTGGGATTTGAAAAGATAATAGGTGTTGATGCTGGGAGCAAAGAGACTTCAAATACCAATGTGTCTTTCTCATGTGCCACCTTGCCAGGTGTATTATGAGAATCATACAGGCCATGAGAGCCACAATCCAGAGGTATTCCTTTGCAGTGATTGAAGTCTGGAAATAGAAAACCTTAGAAACAGATCTAGATAAAGATCTATTTTTTTTCTGTGGAAGAAAATCTCTTTGAACTGTGGTGTCTAGCTGACATTCCTGGAACACAATCCTGTGTGAAGGTATTCAAGAAATATTTTTGAAGGTTGTCTTGGAATCCCAAATTGTACACACACACACACACACCAGGCAATGAGCAGGAAGACAGTTATCATTTTCTCACTTGATGTCAGCAGCCCGTTTTCAAATTAAGAAATGGCAGGAGGCATATTTCAAAAATATTCATAATTTTGCAGAATGTCCATATAATTTTTGCCTTTTAGTTTCCTCATAAAATGTGTGGGTTTATGAAAAAAAATCATTGAGAAAAAAGACACTGAATAATAACAGAGATTTGAGTTTTAACACTTCATATACTTTCGAGAATGCATACCAGAGTGGGTGGTCTGTGTGGTGTGGTATGTCAGTCTCTCTCAGTCACACACACACACACACACACACACACACACACACACACACACACACACACACACACACACACACACACACACACACACACACACACACACACACACACACACACACACACACACACACACACACACACACACACACACACACACACACACACACACACACACACACACACACACACACACACACACACACACACACACACACACACACACACACACACACACACACACACACACACACACACACACACACACACACACACACACACACACACACACACACACACACACACACACACACACACACACACACACACACACACACACACACACACACACACACCCACACATACACACACACACACACACACACACACACACACACACACACACACACACACACACACACACACACACACACACACACACACACACACTGTTTTCCGTACTTACTTATTAACACAACCAGGACCTGAATGTTTCATAATTCGCCAAAGAATTGATTTCTGTTCGAAAGATGACATCGTATGCATTAATACCTAACTACCAGAAAATGACCTACAAGTACAGCAACTATAAAGCAACTTCATGGTAATTTAAAAAAAAAAAGAAACCCTTCTGACGTGGATGGTGCAAAGAATGTCTGTATGGAACCAAATGTGTCATCAAAAGTCCTTCTACCATCCCCGCACATGCAGTTGTATACCTCACTACAATGAGATTAAAGGGCACCTCTGAGGGTAAGGGGGTAAGCATTTTACTGTTGGTAATTAGTTTTTGGGGGCTATCTAATTTTTAAACAATATACCTAGTTACAATTCAGTTCACAAGGAAAAGAAACTATAAACAGAGCCAACTCTCCAGACATTTCTATAATTACTCTTTGTTGACCAGATTAGTCCCACTATGCCAGAGTCCTGTTTTCAGGGGAGACCCGAGGTGGTATTCATACTAAGTAGGTGACATTTGGCCAGGTCTCTGGGATATATATCTAGTATATTTGGTAAAGCGCCATTTTACGTCCACTCAAGTTACCATCATCTCAAGCAGATCGGACCTCTGTTTAATGTCTCGTAAGCCTGGACCCAATGGAAATAAAAAAATAATGAGGGTAATGTTACAACCATCAGGTACACCATTAGTAAAGTTGCCACCAACCACATGTACAGTAACACGTCCGATGCTTAAGAAGCTCTTGCCTTTACTAAACTAATGCAAAAGAAAAAAAGACACATTCTGGTCCTGGTTGCATTAATACTTCCTCGAGTCTTCAAGTAGAAAATTTACCCTGCAAGTAATGCTGGAAAGGAATCGTGGCTTTCCCTATAATACACTCCATACCTCAGCTCGTAGCACTCTTGATGTGACCATTGATGCGACATCCTCTTTCAATTAGCTACTGCAAGTTGTGGGTGGGGCTACAGCCATAAACAGCTTTTTTTTTTTTTTTTTTTTAAAGTTATGGTACAGACAATAAAGAGAAAAAAAATTATGATTTAAAGGGCCCACTTGGGAATTCGTGGCACCCCATTATTTTAACCTCAAAACTGGGAAAATCCGAGGAATTCGGTATGGTTGAGAGGTGTGAGTGACTAGTGCAAGGTCACACAGTAGCTAAATGCAAGTAGAATAAATCAAACCTTGTACCACAGAAAATGCAGCTCACAGCCTTAGCACTCTGCATCAACTGCCAGCCAACAGCTGCTAACAAATGTAGAGAAAAACCTACAGATGACTTAGAGGTTCAAGCTGCTCAGATGTGTCACTATGATAGGAAGCCGTGATGAGATAAAGTTGCTACTGCATCCTCTGATCAGTGCAACATTTCCCCTTTCAAGATGAACTGTTGTGTATGCTCAGGGACTGATATTCAAATGTAGTAAAGTGGTCATTCGTACACATGCATGTGACAATATGTTAGCAAAAATTCAAGAATCACACCTAGGCATAACAAAATGCAAAGAAAGACCATATGATGTTATGCACAAATAAGTCTATATAGATAGAGCAGTTCATGAAAACATAAAATATGTAGCATATTTAAAAATCATAGCCAAAGAGGAAGCTCATGCCACATAATATACTTTTATTGCCATAGCTGATACTGTTCATTTTTAACTATGTTATGCCTGGTTTGTGATCTGTCCATTTATCCATCCATCCACCCACAACCCCTTTTTCACATTTTTGCACATGGGATCAGGGTGTCATTTCAACAGTGACAATCATTTAGAGCCAAGGTTTACTCAGCCGGGTGGCTAGCCCTGCCACAGTAGTTTTTCCATACCACTGACTCCCACACATGCTCACACATATGACCAATTTAAAGTAGCTAATCCATTTACTGCATGTCTTTGGAATGTGGGAAGAAATCTGAGCACACAGAAGAAACCCACGTGAACACAGGGAAGGCCTGCAGACTCCGCACAGAAGGCACACCAACCAAGAATCAAAGCAGAGACCCTCTTACTGTGAGGCGATAACACTATCTGCTGCACCGCTGTGCTGCACTCTGCACCTGAAAGATAATGTCAGGCAATCAGTGATCACTATCCCAAAGTCGATATTTCCAGTCATGGAATTGCCAAGCAAGATATATCTGATAATTGTCCTAAGTTTGTCAGTCATGACTTTCAGGATTATGCAAAGAAGGAATGATTCAGCTATATCACATCAAGCCTAAAATATCCACAAAATGACAGGTTAAACAGATAGCAGTCAGTTTTGTGACATTATTCTAAAGAAAAGTGAATATTCAGAAAAAAACATATTGTTACTTGTTGCAGTTTGAATGTAGAAGCTCTGTTACACTCTGTAGGACTCTCTCCAGCACATTTATTATGCATTGAATGTGTAATCCCATTTCCTATAACATTTCCATTGTTAGTCCCTAAAAGCAAACAAATAGCAATAAAACTGCTACAAGCCAGACAACAGAAATAGAAAATTTCACATGACAAAACTACAAGGAACCTTGTTATCTTAAAGGAACAACAAAGAGTTGGAAAAAAGCAAGATGTAATTAGGTAATGCAGTACCAGGCACAAGATTGCATTGTAAGCTACAGCTCAAATGTATAACAATGTGATATGCAAATATATCACAATAACAAGCATCTGCATTAACTACCAGCCAAACATTTCTATCCAGAGCTACCATTGAAAATTCAGGGCTTTAAAAAGAACATGATGAAATCTACAGAGAAATCTTTATTGTAAAAATATCCAGTCCTTAATTTACCAATATTGTGTCATATTCTCAACATGTGCTGTCTCAAGCTTCTTCCTTATTGAGTGGACATATGCAGGCCAGCGACTTCAATAAAATTCTCAGTCTGCCAGAAGTGGGTAAGAAACCAATCATATCCCAAGACTGTATGTAGTTAAATAAACGTTTCAAACATGCGCAAATCATTATTGACTGCATTTTCTTATGATTCATGCATCTAATAATGTGTTGGAATTTAGCAAGTCATGTATGCAAAAGTAAATTTTGCATTAAGGGTAGACAAAGCATCTTCAGTGAAAAGAGATGTCGCATATAGTGTCTTTGATTAGTGTAATGAGGTTTTAAGAGCAAGGGTATAAACTGGAGTGAGTCAGATGACTTGGAAAGTGATGCCAGTCTTCAGTAAAGTCTTATAATGCAAACAACCTCAGTGTGCATCTCATATGTGGTTATAATGAGATTGTATGTACTTAATGTAAGTACACAGCTGTGACAGTCTGTACAAGTTATACTAGGCAATTTAAGGATGACACCACATTCAGCTGTCTATGTCTGGGTGCTATTCTTTTAAAGTAATTCAGGTGGAGCAATAGTGTCTTAGCAGTCCTGATATAAACGAGAGGACTGATGTGGGCAGTACCCTGATATTAGAGTGAAAATATACTGCTTTTGGATGATGATTTATGTAATATTTTACCAGCTAATTGCTTGTTTACATTTAGGCCGGGAAAAACATTAGGGGGTTGGTTCAATCATTATAAAAAGAGCATAGATACAAGTCCAATTATGGGTCAACTGTCACTAGGAGGGCATCTGATTAAAGGATGCCAACCTTGTGGACATTGTAGCAACTGTAAATATGTTTGTAAATCTGAGTATTTTTCATCTTTCAATACTTCACAGGTTTTTGATATTAAAATGTTTGGCAACTGTAATACAGATTAGGTGATTTATTTAACCACATGTAACTGTTTGTCCTTTTATATTGGTCAAACATTCCGTCCTTTAAAAGTTAGGATAACGGAACATTTAACTGATATTAGATGTAAAAAAATCTTCTAATGCTTTATATAAACATACTTTGCGAACATACCACAGCTAAGCTTCATTTTACTATCATTGATAAAATTGGTTTTAAGAGGAATAATAAAGATGGCTGGCATAAGTTGTTAGACCAAAAAGAAAAAAGGCGGATTATGCTGTTGGGGGGGGGGGGTTGTTTCCTCCAGGGTTGAATGATTGTTTATAATTGACCAATGGGATGTAAGTAGGAAATATTTAATAGTTGGATGTTTCAGTGGTTCTTTACACTGATGAAGGCTTATGTAGACGAAACCGGTATGTGAACACCAAATAAAAGAATTTCCAGGAAGAAGGGGTGCTGTCTTGTTTTGTTGATTATTGGATTTTTCAGTGGGACTTGCACGATTCTTGTGTTTCCCAGTACCCTGATATCACCATGCCAGTAATGCCAAGAGTTCCCTCTGCAGTCAGTATTGTGTAAATGAGGATACAAGAAAGTGCTAAAGACTCATATGTATATCTGCCATAAACTGTGACACTGGAAAAGAGCCTCATATTTGAATTTGTCCTGTAGTTACATCTGGTTTACAAACTTAATGGCAGCATATCCCAAAACTGTGCAAGAATCATAGAGCATACAACTGTGGATCTAGTGGCAACCCCATATGCCAAACAGAGCCCTGGTGTCAATGCTTGTATCTAAAACTCTTTAATCTGTTTCCTGGCTCCAGTTGTACTTTTCATACAATAACAGAAAGAGGTATGACATGAATCAGCCTGTTATAAAACATAGTTTGTTTTAATGCCATTTCTAATATAGCACATTTCAATGAAATACACTATTGTACTTTAGTTTTCATAAAGGTTTCCAAGGTAGCATCTCCCACACCCAAAGCATTTAAGAAGTTGACGTGCTGACACAAACTTTTAAACTGCTTGATACACTCATTAGACCATAACCATGGTATCTAGCTTATCAAACAGATAATCATGTGATCATATATGTGCTAAAATTCTAAGTTAATGTAACTTAACTGAGGCTATGATAAAGCTAATACATAATTAGACCACATTTGTAGCATTGTAGCTAAACTCCAGCTGAGGTGAACTAGCATGCCTCCAGCTTCAAGAACTCAATATTGCATGATTAGAATCATGGAGATTCAACAGAAGAAGAGGAACCACCGAAGGGATTCTGCACAGGGAGGAGTAATGACTATATGTTTTTGAACAACATAAGTCCCTGTAAACTGCTTTTTCATTGATTAAACAGCTAATTTGTTAGCTCCTTGCATTCATTTTTTTTCTTTGAACACCCCTGTATACTAACTAAGCCCCAGTGATACAGACGATGTCAACTTTCTGCTTTATTTTATACATTTTATGCTATGCTTCCAAGTGTTTTGTTATGAGGTCATAAAGCCCATAAGACCATTTGCCATATGCTCTCTGAGTGAATTGAGCTCCTCATGCATTTTAGAGGTCTAGAGAGGACAGCAAAGTCATGCTTTGCACTTACCTTGGCACTAATATATCCCACATGAACATTTTGAGTGGTATGTACTTGCAGACATACGTTACTGCTCTGTTATGTAACCTAAACTGCATTATGGTAACAATTCAGTTTATTGCCTGTATCCCTTTCAGAAGGTTTAGTTCACTAAATTTATTTATGAAACTCCAGGTCACTGCCATAAGAAACAACTCCTTTACCTCAATTTTCAGTGACATAAGAAATGGCTGCACTATTTCCGGGAACAAGTGGAGGGTAGGAGACAAAGTATCTGGCATCAGACAATTCACTTTGTTCATTAATCTGATCTGTATATAACAACTGGACATTCGGTCCACACCATTACATTGCACATGCATAACTGTTGCCTTATAAACTGCTCCTGCTTCTCTTTTGTGTGCCATCCATATAGCTTTGCTTGTCCCTCACTGCCATTGTCACTCTGCTACTGCAAGGATCTCAGAGCTGTTATGTCCTTCCTATTAATGCCGCTTCAGTGCCTTGAGTCCTGTACATCTGTAGGGAGCACACATTTCCGAGGTGATCTGTTATCTGTGGCAGTGCTCTCCTCCCCTGAGTGTCACAAGCACTGCACACTTGTAGGGAGAGGACAGTTCTGGGGTGCCGTGCTCCGTCCATGACAGCGCTGCCCTCCCCTGAGTGCCTAGAGTGCTGCACATTTCTAGGGAGCAAAGAGTTCTGAGGTGCTGTGTTCTGTCTGTGGCAGTGCTCCTTTCCTCTGAGTGCCTAAAGTGCTGCACATTTCTAGGTAGCAAAGAGTTCTGGGGTGCTATGCTTTTTTTGTGGCACTGCTGCCTTCCTCTGAGTGTTAGAAGCACTGAACATTTGTAGGGAGCAGATAGTTTTGGGGTATTGTGTTCTGTTTGTGGTAGTTTTTCTTTCCCCTGAGTACCTGGAGCACTGCACATTTATAGGGAGCAGATAGTTCTGAGGTGATATACTTTATTTAGGGAAGTGTTGCCCTCCTGCAGATTGCCAGGACTGGGGCACATTTCTGGGGAGCAGATAGTTCTGGGGTGATGTACTTTCTTTGGGGGAGTGTTACCCTCCTGAAGATTGCCAAGATCAAGGCACATTTATAGGGAAAAGATAGTTCTGGGGTGCTGTGCTGTGTTTGTGGCAGTGCTACTCTCCCCTGAGTACCTGGAGTACCATTCATTGGGAGTACACAGCTCTGCTGCACAGCCTATAGTATGCTTTGGTGTACACAGCTATGATTATTATGTTGTTCGAATGACGGGTACACAGTGCAGCTGTGCTCTGCACATTTACTTGTTAACTTGGTGCATACCTCTCAATATATATACATGATGATTAAACAATGAATAGCAATGCAATTTCCTGCTGCTGTTTCATATGCCTTCATCTTCATGTCCTTCATGATGCTTGCTCTCAGTATTTAAATTTATTTTAAAAACCCTTCCACTTCTACTTATTGCACTGTTCCACATTCATCCTTAACTGTTCCAGAAGATTGTGAGCACTCAGGCACCAATAACTAGGAAAGAAAACATTTTAAACAGTATTTTCTGTTGAAAGGAACAGCAGCATTTCACTTGTTTCAGGCTTAGTGCTCCCCCTCTTTCATTACATATATTGTTACACACAGTTAGGCGCACCTGGTTTCACTTTGTGGGTTTCCTTGCACAACAAACATGGTTTAACTCTCTATAATCAAACAAGACGTAAATTAAGCTCAGTGATGTATTCCAGTAAGTTTCAGTATTTGTTGCATTTTACATTGAAGTTCAGAGTTGTATAACTTGCCCTTATCAGTATGTTTTCCCTATATTTCAGCAGTTTTCTGTAGTACAATATCAAATTAAAAGCTACAATAACACTGCACAGCTCTGTTTCAAATCATAGTTTCAGAGCTTGAATATGAAATCAGATTTTGAGATAAGGTTATGCTTTCAGTGATTTTGTTAATTAGGAGACTATTAATCAATGAATAGAAATACTAAAAAGGAAAGATATGAATGTGAGTTTAATTGTAAATACTGGCTGGTTGAACAAGTTGTATGTAAACATATACATGGTTCTTTTTATGGCGTGCCATGAATTTGACAGCCATCAAAATAAATAATCTTTTTTTCCACTTCCATACCCCAAAAAAGAGATTTTTGCATTCACTTTATGAGAATCATTCTGGACAGGAGATATGACATCTTACAGCTTGTGCTCATGAAATACATTTTAAAGAAGTGCTTTTGTTAAAAGTAGACATTGAAAATACAGGGAGAAATAAGAGCATGTATTAAAATTTATATACAAGATCTCATAGTATTGTTTAGTTTCAGGATTTGAACTCAACTGTTCAGAACACGTTATTTCACAGTGTAACATGAAAGAATTTTATGCATGTTGGCCAGGATGTTTTGCATTATGACAAGCATATGCCATTACCCACATTTACTGCACAATGTGGCATTCAGTGCTGACAAATTCTTGTGTAATTAACTTGGCTTTAATTGAGAAGAATTGAGTCAAACCACAGGTCAAGTCATACTTATTGGCTGAGCCTGTCAACAAAGCCTGAGTCTCAAACAGCACCGTAGGTTTGCCATTGGCTTCAACTGGAGTACAGTCCCACACAGTCTGTCACTTTTTAAATCACTTGTAGAATCGAGCACTTGTCACCATCTGTTCAGGCAGCATTATGACTGGAAACTGGCCAATACCAGGGACCAATGCCAATATCTCTCCAAGGAAGACAACAAGCAGGGAACAACATCTGATTAATTAAATGGGCATTTCTCGCCACAAGTACTGTTCTTAGAAATTTAAGAAATGGCAATCTTTTTTTACTACAGTAGCATATAACACCAGGATCACTAAAGCCTCACCCTAGGGTTGCCATCTTATTGAAATAGCAGTCAGGATCTGGACCAGACTCACATGTATGTAGCATGTTCTTGCTTCGTTTGTGACAGAGAATAAAGGAGGGAATATATAGCAGTGGGCTGACTCTGAGAACAGTTCAGGCCAAGTTTTTTCTTAGTGGACTTGATTCAAATATGCCCATATTTCAGCTGCCACCAGATTTACAATATATGTTTTGAATTTTCTAACAAGGTCACTACTGAGTCATCCATTCTACCAGTGCTAGAGTAACCAAGAACAGGAAGCTGCAACATGCTCAGTGTTCATATTCAATAACACAAGTCAGTATAATTAGTATTCTATTAACATACTTTCAGAAATCATGAACAGCACAGAGAGCTGGAATTCAAAACACTGCGGGCATCATAATAAGTAAGTTGTGATAGGTGGCAGCAGAGAGCAGATAGATAGGAACTT
This sequence comes from Protopterus annectens, assembly GCF_019279795.1. NCBI lineage: Eukaryota > Metazoa > Chordata > Ceratodontiformes > Protopteridae > Protopterus > Protopterus annectens. The sequence goes on along the minus strand of NC_056731.1, from coordinate 41,387,205 downwards.
GTTATGCAAGCACATATGTCTTCAGAGTGGAAGGACATGAGTGGAATATAGTATTGGACCAGAAGTGGTGTACTGCCATTCATACTCCTTAATTCAGTGTATGTACATGTTAAGGTGCATAATGCACTCAGATTGTGTGTGTGTGTGTGTGTGTGTGTGTGTGTGTGTGTGTGTGTGTGTGTGTGTGTGTGTTCTTTGTGTTAGTATGTGAGATATGCTAAGTCATCCTGTAGCCCTGGGTTTGAGTCTGTCAGTTTCCACTTGTATGCTGTTTAATTATTCCCCGGGATTCAATAATGCCTACATACAGAGAACACAGGCATAACTCACACCTTCTTCCTCCTAATATTAGTTTTCCTACAGATTTTCTTGCAGATTTAAATACTGACAGGGATTCATAAAGGTTACCACAAAGTGTAGACTACAGGTACACTCATTGTAATCTTTCTGAGTGACTAGAAAGCACAAAAATCTGGTAGGGATGTTCTTGAAAGGTTACCACCTGTCCCACTTTGCGAGGGACAGTCCCTCTTTGGGCAGTTGTGTCCTGACAAAAAATTTAAAAAATGGCAAATGTCCTGAGATTTTACGACAAAGTTATTTCCTATATTTTATGTAATAGTTGCATAAAACAGTTATTCTGTATCTAAAATACCTAAATGTTATAAGAAACAGAATAAGCAACTAAAATGCTACAAAAATAAGCTTTTATTTAGGCAAAAAAGTTAAGTTCTATCCTTTGTACTGACCGTGGGTATGTGTCGGCCTGTAAAATCTGATGTTTGTCCTGAAAATGTCCCACCTTGGCCATTTGAAAAGGTGGCAACCCTATCTTGAAAACATATCGTGTACACTTACTTAGTGTAGGGGTTATTGTATCTGGCCCACGTTATGTACTGATTTGTTTGATCTGTTAACCATGTAAATTATCTTGTCTTAGAACCCTTTTCAGCTATGACCTAGGCACAAGGCACTAAAATTACTTAATAGTATGTAAGAGATACCTAACACATAGAAATTGTATATATTTAACAGAGAAAAATATATAAAGGTACATTTAAGATGCATGGTTAACACATGGAAGTTAACATAGTTTTATAATCAAATAATCATTACATAGAATTTAAAACTGAGACCAGTAGATGCTTTAATCTGGCAAACATGGATTATGGTGCAATTCCAGAAAAAAAAAAAAAAACAACCTTTAAACAAGTGAAGGAAAACAGAAAGAGCAGGAGAGCGGTTTATAAAGTCTAGTTGAAATGGCAGAAATAGCACAACTAATGTAAGACAATTAAGTAAGGCAGTCATTTTGAGAGGTGAGGCATCAGGAATACAGAAGGAGAAGCCATTCTAGACTCCTGTCTAGCAAATGGCTTGATAGCAGCCAACATATGATTCAGAAAGAGAGGCAGTTACAAGATCATATACAAGAGTGGCCAACATGAAACCCAAATAGACTTCTTCCTAGTAAGGTAAGGATATTGGGGTGAAATCAGTGATTGCAAACTCATCCCCAGTGAAACAGTTGGCCCACAGCATAAGCCACTGGTTGCCACAGTAAGCTGCAATCAGTGGTTAAAGAAAGCTCTAAAGTCAACAGAGACCAGGATGAAGATCTGGAAGTTGACTGGAGAAGAAGTAAAACTGTTCAATGCATTACTCAGGGCTCTAGCACTCCAAAAGGAAAAGAAAAGGAAATAAGTGGAGTTGAAGAAGAATGGGAGTGCCTCGAAACAGTATGTGTGAGGACTGCAGAACAGATATGTAGCCAAGCAATGTATGGAAATAACACTCATAACTTAAGGAAAGTTGGAGGTGAAATGCAGAACTCCAGGAAGTCATCAAAATAAAGGAGTGCAGGAAAAGTGGGAGATAAAAAAGATGGACCAAGCTAGGAAGGAATACTGGCTGGCTAAGAGCTAAGAAAGATGCTAAAAAAGGGGTTCCAAAAGCAAAGAACAGGGCATCAAAGACACTCTAACAGCATCTGGAATGTCACTCAGTAGGTGGCACAAAGAAACTATATCAGGGTGCAAGACAAAGACAAAAAGATAAAGAAGCTAGTCAGACACCCTTCATAAGGGATGCCAATAGCAATCTTCTCACCAGTCCACAGGACATCAAATACAAATGGAAGGAGTACTTCCACCAGCTTCTGAATGAAGATGTACAGACTTGGACACTGCCTAAGATGAGAGAAGAGGAGGAGCTCACCATAGAACAAGTAAGAACAGCACTAAGGAAATTGAAGTCAGGGAAAGCAATAGGTTCAGATGAGGTCACAACAGATATGATAAAGATGCTAGGTGAGATAGGGTAGATATGGCTCCTGAGAGTATTCATGGCAGTGTAGAGAGTAAGGTGTGTCCCAGATGACTGCAGAATAAGCATACTGGTGCCATTGATCAAGAGCAAAGGGGACATCCACAACTGTGGGCAGTACAGAGGTATCAGACTCCTGTCACATTGGATGAAAATTCTGGATAGGGTGATTAATAAATGAATATGCAGAGTAGTAGAAAGTAAGATGGGAGATAAGCAGTTTGAATTCAGATCAGGATGCAGCACAACTGACAATGTTTGCAGTGAGCCAGATAACAGAGAAGCTAGAGAGGAGGAAAGAGGCCAACTCCGCATTCCTAGACTTTGACAAAGCATACAACGAGGTCCCAAGAAAGCTGAATTGGGCAGTCTTTTGCTAGTTTGAAGTCCCAGAAACATTGACAGAATTAGTGCAAGCTATGTACTAGGACCCAGTGACTCAAGTACAAACAGTGTTCAGTCTCACAGAGAGTTTCCCAGTGGAAGTGGGTGTGCATCAGGGCTCACCACTGAGTCCACTGCTGTTCATACTGGTAATGGACTACATTAGCAAACAGGATGGAGGGGACAGATCGATAAAGTTGCTGTATGCAGACGATGTGTCATTACAGGCAGACTGAGCAATAACTTCAGCAAAGGACAGAGGAAGGGAATGCAAAAATGAAGGTAGATGGGATGAAACCAAGTACAGATAAGACGGTGGTAATGGCATCAAATGGGGGAAATCGGAAGAAGCTGAGATTTGAGATAGAAGGGAAGATAGTGGAACAAGCTAATAGCTTCATGTATCTGGGATTGGTGGTTGAGGAGAAGGGAAGTCTGAATGAAGAGGTCAGGTTAGAGTCAGAGGTGTTGCAACCAACTGGCATAGAGTGTCAGGTATAGTATATGACAGAAGAATGCCAAAGAAGTTGAAAAGTAAGGTGTACAAGACAGTGGTGTGACCAGTACTACTGTATGGTACAGAAACATGGGCAGTAAAGGTAGAGCAGATGAGAAAGCTGGAGCTGATGGAAATGAAGTGCCTGAGATGGGTTGTAGGATGCACACTATGGAACAGATGAAGGAATGGGGACATAAGAGCAGAAGCCAAAGTATCTCCAATTGCAGAAAAGATGAAAGAGAACAGACTACAGTGGTTTGGGCATGAGTGCAGAAAAGCAGAAGACAATCTGGTGAAGAAGATTTGGGACAGACAAGAAGAAGATAAGAGAAAATGAGAGAATCCAGCAAAGAGGTGGATGGACTGTGTGTGAGAGAAGATCTGTGAAAGTCAGGCATTTGTCAAAAAAGGCAGGACAGTGGCATTGAATCAAGAAAGAGAGAGAGATGGTGACAGTTAAAATGACACCCCAACCCATGTAAAAAATGGGAAAAGGGGGCTTGATGACAATGATGATTGGATGGCGCATTGGTGCAGCGGTAGCGTTGTCACCTCACAACAAGAGGTTCTCCAGTTCGATTCTTGGCTGGGGTGCCTTCTGTGCGGAGTCTACATGTCCTCTCTGCATTCGTGTGGGTTTCCTCCCACGTTACAAAGACATGCATCTGGAGTGTTTCTCCCAGGGCCTCCACTGAAAATTAGCTTTGTTCCAAGTCGGACTTTCCCCATTAACAAATAATAAATTAAAATAAATGATGATGGTGATGATTCTGAGAAGGAGTTTCTAACAACAGGGAAATGGCCCACTAGGTAGATTACAGACTTTATCCATTACATTTGAAACATTGACAAGAATAGGTGTCTTTCAAGTGCTTTAGCAACTTTTTCCTAAAAAGAGGACAGCTTCTCTCTTTCCTAATATTTCCTGGTAAGGGTGTCCATCTAGCTGGGATGATCTTTCCAAAAACTGTGTCTGCTAGTGATAGCACCAGTGGAAACCAATGAAGTCTAAGGGATTCTCCCATCATATGACTAAGTTTGTGGGGAGGGTTCCCGATAATTAGCTTGTGACACATTGAGGCTGTACATGTTATACACAATATTGAATGTCAATGAACATAAAAGTAGGGTGACACTGGCAGTAACAGGCAGCCAAGGTGTAGCAATGATTCTCAGTTTTAAGGGCCAGAGATGATATCCTATGGAATTTCTTAATTGTGGTTTGGATAAGATGATTGTTGAAACATGAGCACACCTACGAGTAAAGCACACTCAAGATTAGGTATAAGGACATTCCTTGCAATAGCTCTAATGGATTATGAGTTAGGTGGCTTGATACAGTACAACAGATTTTTAGATTAATTGTTAACTTGCCCACCATTAACCCTGTATGTATGTAAGCATTTCAGCTTGTTAACCAGGGTTAATATGATGATCTCAAAGGACCATTTCTCAGGCACAGCCAAGGTGAAAAAATAACAGTAATATAAATGTAATATAACAAATTAACGAAATATTAAAATATTAGTTCATAGGTTCATAGGATGACACCAGACTATTGGCCCAGAGGCCCTTATAAGCCTAGCCAAGAATTTTGCCCATGTTCCCACAAAGTCAGCACCTGTTTTCCCTGTCCAGCAGGGATACAGGTGGGATCTATCTCAGGGGTGTATTTTATAATATATATATATATATATATATACATACATACAAAAATATAAAGTAAAATGCAAATAGGAAATCACAGTAAACATAAACCTGAGAGTGTTAGTCAGTGAGTAATAGGGGAGTGGTGTATTCAGTATGTGCACAGGAAAGTGTTCTTTACAAGATTAGAGAGTTGTCTAACTAGGTTTAAGTGGAGCGAAATAAAGGAGGAATTTTTGGGTAAGGGTGGCTATCCATGTTCGGGTGATTTTACCTGCTTGTAGCATTTATAACTTGCATCTTAGGAATTGCTGAAGCTCTTCCCTGAGCAGTTTCTTGGAAGTGCTTTTTTTCAGGTAAATGGAAAGTGACTCCCAGATTTGTAATCTTAGGATGGAGAAACTATGGCTGGTGCAATACAGATTGGTTCTTTCTGTCTGTAGTCAAGTTATGTTGAGGGGGCTCTAACATGATATCGAGATGCAAAATGTAGCCAGAGATAAAAGAAGGGAAGGATTCAAGATTAATATGCTTTTAAAGCAGGGAGCCTAATAAAAAAAAATATTCTGTGGGAAACTGATAGTCAATGGGCTTTCAGTTCTTGACATGGGTGTTCTGCCTTGGGTGCTAATGTGAGGAATCTGCAGTATCTTACTGTCAGTAGGCCATAATACAGGAAATCACTATTGGATGCTGAAACCATGAAGGGGAGTCTGTATTAAAGTTGAGGAAAAACAATCCCTTTGCCAATTGCATTTCTTCCATCATGGGAAAAAAGTAGGATTTTTTTTCTGGCCCAGAAAAGTTGTGATTTGATTTTAGTTGTGATTAAGTTGTTCTAACCAGATTCCGAGTTACCTGAAGTGTTGACTGGTTTGAGTGGGATCTGTTTGTTAATTATTTGCACTCCTTGGATACTTTGGAGAGTTTCTGCTTGATATCAGGTATCATTGAATTAGATTTTTTTTAGAATTTTCTGGGTTAGCAGTCTAGAAATATATTATTCAAAGATACAATCACTAGGAGGAAGTATTTTAACCAGGCTAGTTAGTTTAGTTAGTGTTTAACTCTTCAGAACAATTCCCCTGAAATAAGGAGCTACTACCTAGTGAACTGTTCTTGTTTAACAGTTGATTGGAATTTATCTGATTTTATTTGTCTTTATGTCTGTCTGTTTGTTTGTCTGTCTGTCTGTTTGTTTGTTTGTTAACAGGGGTAGTGAATTGACCCAAAGAGAATCAATTTCACCCACAGACAGGAATTTTAGCAGGGACCAAGAGAATTAGAACTTATATTTCAAAACTGACAAGCAGTCAGTAAGTTTAGAAATGTTAATGTGGCAAATTAGATGAATTGTACAATGTAAACATATGAACAAATATACATCAGCACATTTAAGCAAGTATGGTATATACATAAGAGGAATTATGGCAATATTGCAGTAAGGATAAGAGTTGCGGACAGAGAGAGAGAGAGAGAGAGAGAGACAGTGAAATCGTAGAGGAGTGATAGGTTTAAGGATTACAGGTGCATGTTTGAGGCAGGAGCATGTAACATTTTTTTTAGGTAGTTTTACAGTTTTTCTCCTAATATGGAACATACAGAGAAGGTATGGATTGCACTTGGTAGAGCATCCTATAGGATGCATCCAAGGACTGAGAATACATGGTCAGTAGTTGAACAGAGGTTTCTAAGCTTGGTTAGGAGAGACGCTCTATTAACTTGAGAGTGAAACTGGTATAGAGTGATCTTTGCAGGCAATCAGTTTCTTAATGGAGGCTCATCATCACTGTATAAAGGACAAGACAGCATAGAAATAAATTAGTGTGTTGTTTTACAGGGAGACAATTAACTTGTTGAGGAGTGATGCAGTAATGATCATTTCTTAATGAGAGGGGGATGAAGTGGCAGGTTTTACTGCAGAGGATCAGTAGGTCCTTGCGGTTTTCAGTTTGTGCAACCTTGGAGAAAGTATATTCATAGTTCTAGGGTGTGGGAATAGAGCTTCTATGTTTAGGTGTGCAGGGTGGTACCCCCTTGCAAAAACACTTTTTTTAAACCATTGCTAATCCCAGGTAGTGAGCTGATGAAACTCAAACAGTTGGTGTGCTTATTTATAAAACAGATCATCCAGAAGGACATCACTTTTGTCTTTTTGGCATTTTATGTGAGTTGTTGTTATGTAACCAGGGGTGTTAACTATACAGAATGAGTTGGAGTTTATGTATCATTACGTTACAGCTGGAAGCAGATTTGTAGATAACAAAGTCATCAGAATGTATAGTAAAGTCAGGCAGCTTGACGTTTTGGGTAGAGAATTAATGATCAGGCTGAATAGGATAGGTGCTATGACCGATCACTGGGGAGTGCCTGCAATGATATTGTCTGGAGGCGATAAGGTGTTGTTGTTGCATTTAAAAGTGTAGTAAAAGTTCTATTTAAAAGACAGCTGGACAACCAGTATAGTGTGGAGGTACTGAAACTGGAGTACACAAAGGAGTAAAAAGTTACGATTGAGTGAAAAGTCTTGATGAAATCAGCAAACATTGATCCTTGTTGGTTGAGAGTAGAATAATATATTTGTAAGTGAAGTTATTAAATTGGCTGTATAAAGCTTTTCTAGTAACTTATTTATTTGTGATAGGATGTATACTTGGTAGTAGTCTAATGTAGTGCCAATTTTACTTATCTATAAAATTTATTTATTTGTGAAGTAGGTAAGTGAGCAATTCAACTTGCATGTTTTTGGAATTTTGCAATAAACCAGGGAGCACTCAGAGAAAGCTGACATAGACACACAGACAACAGTTGTTGTTGTTTGTCTTTTGGCTTTTCCCGGTTAGGGGTCGCCACAGCTGAACTCCAGTCCGCTAATGATTGGCAGTAGATTTTCACGAATGCCGAGGTGCCAGCTCGACGTTCAACCTTCAACGAAGGCACGCCCATTTATGCATGTCTTTCGAACACCCACCCAACCGCGGGGAGGACATGCAGACTCCACACAGAAGGCACTCCCTGCACTATAGCCGAAAATCAAACGGGAGAACCTCTTGCTGTGAGGCAACAACGCTACCGCTGCACCACCACGGATGTCACAACAGTTATTTGCTACAAAAAAAAAAAATTAGTTGCCACAATTGCAATGCCCTGGTTACAGCAGAAATCTTAAGCACTGAACTGCTCCCCCACTCATGGAGTAATAAACTTTTTTTTCCTTTTCAGTGCACTATATGTACACACGTTTCATCACTGCACATTGTGTGTGTGTGTGTGTGTGTGTGTGTGTTTGTGTGTGTGTGTGTGTGTGTGTGTGTGTGTGTGTGTGTGTGTGTGTGTCTGTGTGTGTGTGTGTGTGTGTGTGTGTGTGTGTGTGTGTGTGTGTGTGTGTGTGTGTGTGTGTGAGTGAGTGAGTGAGTGAGTGAGTGAGTGAGTGAGTGGCATGACCATTAGAAATATAAAGAATGAGATGCATTATATAGGTTTGTTGCTGTAGGATGCATTGAGCTTGTAGATGTAGTAGGTTGTTTTATTTGTGGAGCATCCTGATGTACATCATACAGCAGTGCCAAACATTATTGTATACTCCTGGTCCTTCATCTTGCCTATCTTTTATGCAGTTAAATTAACATTTCAGAATGGGTGAATCATTTTGTACATTTTAAATATATAACTCATCTTGGGTATCAGCACTGAATATAGACCCGTTTGTTGGAAGCATTCCACTTTATGATTAATCTTGTTTGTTCTTATTAATAATCGCTTTAGTTTTCCATATATGTACCCTAGCTTCACTTTGCCCAGTCCTGACAACTACGTATCAATGTATCATATTACTCAGTAACAATGTTACTTCACACCTTATATTCAAAAGCTCATAATCACACACACACACACACACACACACACACACACACACACACACACACACACACACACACACACAGCAACAAAATGCCCTCTTGGAGTTGGGGGACAAAGTATTTGTGCATGTGTGTGAATGTATGTGTGTGTGTACACATTAACAACTTTCTTGTTTTACACACTAATTCAATTTCAGTCTGTTTAGAATAGTTTTAGAAGATGGTATTAGGTGATCTTCATTCACAAATTTTCTCTCTACATCCAGAAAAGAAACATAATTGCTCCATGCAGGGGCCTATCTAGGGTGGGGTGAAGGGGGAGGCTGCTGCAGGTGCAAGGTGTTATGAGTGCGATTAGCAACTGGTGATTTTGAGATACTGTATTTGTGGTCACATTTGAAGACCTGGAGTATTTTGCATGTAGAATGTGAAGCATAACCAGCCACTCATTACACTTGCAGCAGTTTTAAGGAGAAGAGCTTTTTATTTTTCATTTATTTATTTTTTTGTCCTGTGCTCAGGGGGGTGCCAGATCCTAGAACTGTGCAGACCATCAGAAAACCTAGCTATGGCTCTGGATCCATGTCAAGAAAGCAACACTTGAGTGATTGTCACTCAAAAGTGCAATTTCAAAGCTAAGAGAGTCCTTTAACGTAGAAAAATCTAAAACTCACTCCAACGCATTAAAAACAATGTTGCATTGCAGCTTCATTACCTGCATCTTACCACAAAAAGGTCTGTGTCCCCACACCCATCCTATTTATATATGCCAGCTCCAAGCCTGCAAACATCACACAGTACACGGAGAATTCTGATGTTTTTATACAAACAACATGAATCACATACCTGTTCAATTTTGAACGTATACTGACTTACAAGCTTGAATTTCTAACAGAATCATGTTGGAGCTCATATCCAGATCAACATAGCATACATTTTTGTCTACATGTAAAATTTTCTAGCTTGATCTGAGGTAGTGCTGTTGTACCATATCTATATAATTTATAGTCCATCTCCTCAAACAGAGCTGTCATCTATCCAGTAGTTCACCTAACATTTGCTGGAAACATTCAGAGTTTAGATTCAGGTGTCTGTGCTCAATGTACACTATAACACTTCTGTTTCTTTTATAATAAGTTGAATAAAGATATTTTATAATAGAAATTGACTATAATTAAACACTGTGAAAAAATTATAAACATTAAGACTGTCACCTTTTAAACAAGTAATAATACCTGACAGGGTGGATTGGATTTGGGAAATAACTCCCACTCTGGGCATTGGAGGAATTATTTTACATCCAAAATATAAGTATTTAATGTCTGCATACAAACATACACATAAACACACACACACACACACACACACACACACACACACACACACACACACACACACACACACACACACACACACACACACAAATACAAATCCCAGCAATTACAGCCACATTTTGACTGAATGCACATCAGTCATTGTGATCAAATACATGAAAAAAAATCATACATTGCAAACATTGCAACACCCCCCCCCCAAAACTGTCCCTGATTTTACAGAATATCCCTGATTTGCCGCCTTGATTTTTTGGCAAATCAGACGGAGGATGAGTGACAGAGTTTATAGTCATTTAGAAGAAAATGTAATCATAGCAACAAAACAAAATGGTAATAAAAGAAATTCATACGGAACAAAGGGTCATCTGTTTCTAAATAAAGTCAATGGAGAACTGTAAAAAGGGGAAGAATCTAAGTATGGCATGGATTGACTAAAAAAAACATTTTATAGTATCCCACATTTATGGATAAAAGAGTGCTTAAAAATGTATAAGATACACCCCACACTGATGAATTACTTTACAGTGACCATGAAACAATGGCAGACCACTTTGGAATTAAGCCATGATAAAGGATAAATTATTATTCCAGGGATAAAACTTCAAAGGGGGATATTCCAGGGTGACTCCCTGTCACCACTGTTATTCTGTCTTGCCCTTAACCCATTAAGCTGTCTACTTAACAGATTAAGCCATGGCTATAATTTGGCAAGTAGAAAACAACAAAGTGTAAAGACCTCTCATCTTCTCTTTGTCGATGATTTAAAACTGTATAACTCATCAAATGTGGAAGTGAAACTGCACGTTATCAAAACTTTTTCAGATGATATAAGAATGTCATTTGGTCTTGATAAATGTGCAAAAGCAACCTTTAAAGCAGGAAAACTGCAGCACCGAGAAAACATCAGTTTGGGAAAAGAAAGTGATATAAAAGAACTTGCGGAAGAGGGAGTGTATAAATCTTTGGGAATTGATTGAGGATCAACAATAAAACATGAACAAATGCAAATAAAACTTAGTAAAGAATATATGACATCTAGGAATAAAATTCAAACTATAAAACAATTTGCTCTTCCTGTCCTAACTTACAGTTTTGGAGTGATTGACTGGCCCCAAAACATGTTGAATAGATTAGACAGGAAAACAAGAAGGATGCTTCATGCTCACCAAATGATTTATAAAAATCAGTGTATACCAAGATTATATATTCTTTGTTCCAAAGGAGGTATGGGCCTCCTTGAAATTGATTTCATGTATAGATCTACAATTGTGGAACTGCACACATATCTGCTGACCTCAGAAGACCCAAATGTAGTGAAAGTTTTGAAACATGGAGAATAAATCTAAGATTACTTCCCTGCTTAGTCTAGCAGAAGCATATCAGTGTCAAGCAGGAATGGAAATCAAACCAAAAGTAGATAAAAATCAGGTAGCAACTGAATGTGCAAAAACAAAAAAACCAAAAGAAAGAATATAAGGTGAATGATCAGGTGAGAAGGCAAGAAATGTGGAAAATGTATATAGTTGCAAGTATAGAAAACTTCTGGAAGAACCTCATGTTGATCAGGATCAAATGCAGGAATGGTCAAGGAGAGGCAAATTCAAACCAAAAAATGAAAGGTTGATATTGGTAGCCCAAGACAGTGGGCTATGTACATGTTGGTTTACAAAGTCCATTGAACATGTGGGAGAAACAGATAATTGTAGGTTTTGTAAAATAGAATTGGAAAAAGTAGCACGTCTTGTTACTGGTTATGGCATACAAATGGCAGAAGGATTGTATACTGAAAGGCGCAATAATGTGGCAAGACTGTCACTGGGGATTGTGCAAACATTATGGTATTGAAGTGGCTGAAAAACACTGGAAGCATTAACCACAAAGCATCATAAAAATGATGAACTCTATATCACATGGGATCACCTATTACCAACAATTCAAACAATAGATGTGAGAAAACCAGATATAGTGGTCCATGAAAAGAAGACAAAAGTAGCATTGCTCATTGAAATTGCTGCACCCAGTGGTACAGTTTCTTGCATACAGAGAGACACAAAGTCATAAAATATCAAAATTTGCAGGCAGAAATGAGAGCAATGTGGAAGAAAGATATCCATTCAGTTCCAATAGGAGAAGGAGCAATGGGCCTTATAAAAAAGAATCTACAGTCATATTTAGATATGTTATCAATACATATAGCTCCATACAAACTGCAGAAGGAGTCATTACTGGGAACATTGCGGGTGCTGTGAAGAGCACTTTTTGCTGACATCAAAGACTGAAACAAGACTAATTTCATGAACTTTAATTGTACTTTGACTTAGGAAAGGGGTCCATTCCTGTCATGGTATTAGAAACCCAAAAGATTTGGAGAAAGTAAAAAGGGATTACAGTTAATCAAAACAAACTTGATGTTATAGTGTCATGTTTCTTATTGTTCAGATAATGCACATTTATGAAAAGCATCTTTGGATTCAAATTCTTGAGGAACGATGTTGAAAGGTATGCCCTCTCGCTCTGCCCTGCTCTGTCTCTTTCTGTCTCCACACACACACACACACACACACACACACACACACACACACACACACACACACACACACACACACACATATACACTTACAAAATCTCATTTGATTTGTTTATTTTTTTCTCCTTACTAACTGTGTTTTTTTTAAGTGCTCTTAACAGGGTTTAAGTGAAACAGCAAGTCTTTGCAACTGCCATTGTAGTTTTTTACTGCTTTTTGTTTTTAATTTTCCTTCTCCAAATGCAAAGCATTGTTTCCCATGAAGCATCAGACTTATTTTTCATTGTTATTTACCTAGACATTAACACACTGTTGGAAAGTTGTATGTTTTGTCCATTGTTTAGTCATGTTTACAGAACAGAATATAAGGAATGTTTCAAGGCTTTCATTGTACAAATATGATAAAATACTGTACATTTTGTAGTGAAAATTTTCTGAAAAAGATTCATATTTGTTTAGGTTTTGTGAAGAATATACCCTGAACTGAGCATTATACTCAGCAACAGGTCCACCTTAGACTGTCTAGTACTTGCATATCTTTACAATTGTTTTAACAGTCTCAAAAATGATTATTTACTGTAAATAAAGCATTGTGCAGAAATTAAATATCACTTATCATAAATGTTTGTAAATCCTAATAAGCTGTTACTTTATACACTAAGGGGGTAATTCAATAAACCCTACATGGGGCAATTCTCCATTTAGGAATATTGTAGCATAGAATATGGCCGCCAAGAGATCCTGGAAATAGGGTTGGGGGCATGCACAAGCGTGCAGACACCATGCAGACATGGAGGTGTCCGCAGAATGCAAATCACCTCATATGCTGGTGAAAACCATGCAAATGAGGTGATTTTTCCAATTCAGCAAGCAGAAAGGCACCCATGTAGGTGCCATGTCAGCATAAAAAATGTACGTGGTTACAAACCATGTATCGGAGTATACATTTTAAACACAGGCTGTAACAGCCCAAATAAAGGTTGTATATTGCACAGTAGACATGCAAATGGCCAAAACTATGGCCATTGAGTCAAAAAGTAATGCAATATATGAAAAATAAAACTTTTTTAAATACATGTCACTTTTAAGCAGCACACAGCAACACACAAACATGCTATTTTGCAAAAAATAATAAAAATAAAAAGTGTAAAATATTAAATTTACAGCTCTGCAAAGGTATTGCATTATAGTGGCCAGCATGCAGAGTCATACAATGGCAGGTTATCCAGGGTATATGCAATTAAGTGTATGTAAATATGCCAGGGTTACTGAATAGCAAAAAGGGCCACTGTGTCCATAGGTACTAACCATGGTAGGGCTACAACTGTGTTGGTGTAGGCAGAACAGATAACTAACATCAAAAGGGGGTGTGCCACACCACATTTAAGCAGATTGGAGCTTAGCAGCACCTGTTTGAGCTTAGCTAAGAAGATCTAAGCGGGGGGGGGGTCTGAGGCTGTTAAGCTATACTTAGCCCTGCAGTGCATGTTTTAGCTGGTTAAAGAAAAACTAAGCATGCCCGTGTACAGGGGAGGGTACAAACTGCTGAGCAATGTATACTAGTGCTGCGGGTTTGTGCAGAGGACCATGGGGCTTAGCAGTGGAAGAAATTGAAAAAAATAAATAAATAGAAATAGTCTGAGAAAGCCAATTAAGTATAAAAGACTGATAAGCCCTGTTCCACTGACACTGGCCCATTCAAACCCTTCAATGATATACCTGGAAGGTGGAATGTATCATAGTCAGCCAATCACACAGACTGCATCTGCAGCACAGCACTATAAAGTATGCATACACCCTTCAATCTGATTTTTCCCATATACTCTGCACTACTGGAGTACACACTTGGGAATTTTAACTGACAAAATGATAGGGGCTGCTGCTGCTCTACTACATCTGTATGCGCTACAGGCTGAGGTCAGTGATGATGTGGATGCCGATAATAGGCCCAGACTGAGGAGGAGAAGAGTGTTCAGGCCCAGGGTAACATTTCAGGGACTACATGAGCTGGAGATAGTAGAGTGCTACTGGGTGGACAGGGGCATACTACAGGAACTCACTGAGCTCTGCTGCCCTCACCTCAGACCCAGAGCCAGCAGAAGAGAACCCATCCCAGTGGAAACAAAGGCATGGGTAGCCTTAAGAATACTAGCTACAGGTACTTTCTAAAGGCCTACTGGGGACATCATGGGAGGTTCACAGACATCCACATCTAGGGTACTCCACCAGTTCCTGGATGTCATGCTAACACATGCCAGCGAGCACATTTATTTCCCCAGCACCCCTGAGGAAAGGACCAGCAATATGCACTCTTCCACCATATAGCACACTAGCCAGAGGTACTGGGTGCCATAGACTGCAGTCATGTGCACATCAAAGCACCACCCACTGAGGAGGGTAGTCTATGTCAACCGCAAGGGGTATCACTCCATCAACTGCCAGGTCATGTGCAATGCCCAGGGCATTATCATGAATGTGTGTGCTGGCAGCCATGGCAGTTAACACAACTCCCACATCAAGCATGCATCACAGCTGTACCAGGGATTTGCTAGGGGAGACGTCCCATATGGCCATCTACTGAGGATGCTGGCTACAGACACTGGAACCATGGATGATGACACTCATCAGAAATGCACACACACCAACTGAAAAATGTCATAATGAGGCCACATGCACAAACTTGGAACATTGTAGAGCATATGTTTGGGCTGCTGAAGTCATGGTTCCACTGCCTTGACATATCTGGTTGAGCCCTGCAGTACTCACCAGCCACATGTGCACACATGTTCATAGTATGTGTCATGCTACACAATATGATCCTGTGGAAACAGCTGTGGCAGAAATATCAGAGGGAAGGGACACACAGCACCCAGCCATTGCCAACGTCCCTATGGGCACAGGGGGACTAGGAGAGACCCCCTGAGTCTGTCCCTGTCAGCAGACGTAGGAGTGCCCAGTACTCTCTGGCTTTGGCAAAGAGGCAATGCATAGAACATACACTGACAACCTAGGGACCCAGGGGCTGACACCTCACTCTGACTCACATACAGAGTAAAAAGGATGCCAGCCACATCACACTACTTGTACCTTACCATGTATAGGCTGTGTACTGCGTGCATCCAACAGAGTCAGCCATGAATCACTGTCCTCTCAACTGCTCCATGCACAAGGTAAGTCACTCTTCTTAACAACAAATGAATGGGGTAATAGTCTGTGGTAGCATATCTATGGTATTGCTGCATGTATGCAATTGAATGGAGTTGGATACCAGGATAGCAACAGACAACTAACAGCTATGTGGGACAATTCTCTGCCAAATACTGGCTGCCCCAGAATATGCAGTAGG
The DNA here is from genome assembly GCF_019279795.1 of Protopterus annectens. Classification (NCBI taxonomy): domain Eukaryota; kingdom Metazoa; phylum Chordata; order Ceratodontiformes; family Protopteridae; genus Protopterus; species Protopterus annectens. The sequence continues at coordinate 41,371,283 of NC_056731.1, read as the reverse complement.
CCACAAGTTAGCAAAACCCACTGCACTATGTGAGGGATTTACAAACAGTGGGGTCATAGGACAGATGCATGGATGTCACAGTTGGAGTCCTATACATACCTCTCAACCTCTTAGAGCAAAACATTTGTACAAAGCTATAAAGAAATGTGGGACAAAGGCCCAAAAACAGGGACAATTTTTAAATATTGCTCTTACAAACTTAGAAAGTTGATAGAATAACAGGTTTTGCACTAGCATGAATTCTCTGAAGGGTAAGAAGTCTGAAACTCAAATGTCTGTCAGTTTCTAACTTCAGTCTTTAATGATTTGCCAGTAATTCTCCAGACAACCACAATTTTATGAAAAATGGACCCAAATTATGAGGCAAACATCTGGACATTCTGCAAAAATCTGTACAGTTGAGAAGTATGGTCCCCTACCCCCGCCACACCTGTGGTCCCATAGAACTGCAGTAACATTTATGTTTGTAAGGTAACAACAGCAGACCACACATTCCCAGGGCTGTCCCAATCAACTTGCTAACATGGTCCATTTCCACAATATGCAGGGGTCAATGTGCTATGTATGTGTGTGGTTAATAGTGTCAGAAAGTAGACAACACTGACTGGTGGCTGTTGTGGCTTAGTGGGCTAAGTACATTATTGTAGTTGACAGGGTCCCTGGTTCAAGACTGGCCATGCCTGCTATTTTGCATGACAGCTACACCTACAGTAGGAGTTCTCCAGACTGTCCAGAAGTCAATATTTGTTACTGTAGGAAAGCTGGACAATGGAGGGACAGGGGGCCACAGATATGGACAGTGCACAGCTCTGAGTAACCTAGACAGTGCCTAGTAGAACAGCAAGTTGCGACAAGTCAGTCTAGTGCCAGGATATAAAGACTGCCACGTAACTGTGTCAGTACTGATAACAAGTCAGTGGGCACTATCCATAACCCACAAATGACAAGGTTTCCCAGAATGTCCACACATATGTCTCATATATCTGTTCTGTTTATCATAACATTGCATTTTTCTGGCAAATTATTGGCAAACCAATAAAGGTTGACATGAAAACATCAATGACAGACAGTTGAGATGCAGACTTCATACTCATAAGAAAATGCAAGCTAACAAAAAAACATTCTACCAACTGTCTACGTTTGGAAGAGCAATATTAAGATTTTGCCTCCATGTCTGGGCCTGTGTCCAACTGTTATATATGGCCCTGTCCAGATGTCTGGCTGTAGCAGTTTGAGAGGTATGGCCAACATGTAGCCTTATAATAGTGCAACACAAATCATCTGAAGACCAGAACAGATATATGGGGCACAATGCTGGCCAACCTGCTAAACAGGTACAGTCAGAGGTGTGCAGTCCATAACCCTTTGTGTGATGTTATGACTTCTACCCCAGTCAAACCATAACTACAACTACATAAGAGCAGCAACTGTGGAAAAAGCCTGCGACTGGAGCAGAGCAAGACAAAGCACTACATATAAGAGGAAGGAGGAACTGCTGGCCAGACAAATGTAGAATGTGCAGACTACAACAATTCCTGCAGTAGCATGGATTCCTTGCACTATATGGAGTCAGTAGACAATGTCTGCCAGCGGTTCCTCACATTAATCTATACTGATCTGCCACTGACATCACAGTGTTGTGCAAAATATACCTCACATATTATGCAAAACTCTTCTCAGTCCAATACACTCTGTACCCACCCTAGAGATGACTCAGTTAATAAGGATAGCACACAGCCAGGAGATCCCTTAGCCAGTATATCAGTGAGGTGATGGACTGTTTATACAGGTTCATCAGCCAATCAGCTGTAGAACACAAAGTCCTGGACCAGAGTACAGGTAGGTCTGGTCTGGAGTACCAGTGTTACTATTGATGGCCATACTGGGCATGGTCCTACACTTAGCTGCTTTCAGCCCATGTCTGAACCCACATTGGACTATAGAACTGGGATGTACATATATCTCTTCTGCATACAGACAACTATGTACACCTTAACTGTCTATCCTCACCCCCATCAGACATGTTTACCCTCATCTATCCGTATGTGGTACATATAAGATTTATCTGGACCTGTTGAATGCGATATACATACAGATATATAGGTAACATATACAAATATATCATTTATAGGGAGGCGGAGACAGAGAGAGAGAGAGAGAGAGAGAGAATGAGAGAGAGAAAAACAGAGAGAGAGAGCAAGACAGAGACAGACCCTGAAAGACATAGAGTGATGAACTGCTGCACCCACACATACACCAATTTTAATCAATGGCACATGGCAATACTATGGTGAACCCCTTTGGGTAGGTAGGTAGGGGTTGTAATCTCACATCAATTGCTGTGTGTATGTTTCTGTATGTATTACACATACAGCAGAATACGCATGCCCAGCATGCTTATGTCTGTGTAATGGCCACCCATGTTTTGGCCCTGTGACTAGTGTCCTCCAGAACAATAATCTCCCTGTCAGCAGCTACAGATGTCATCTACCCCAACAGCAGTGGTAGACACTCTCCACATGTATAAGTCCTGTGATGCATGCGATAAACACATAGTGCTATAGTGTAGACAGTTAGATAGGTAGTGGTTCTAATCCCAATAACAGCAACTCAGTGTGTGTGTATGTGTGTGTGTGTGTGTGTGTGTGTGTGTGTGTGTGTGTTTATATACATCATTTTGCAGCTGTGTGTATTTCCTGCCTATGTGTGTGCAATGCCAATATATTTTGAGGCTTGCTCCACCCTGTTAACCCCCATTCCACTACTTTACCGGGTCTGCTGATGTCATTCACCTTAGATGCACCGTTGAACACTCTCCAGGCATATAGGTTCCTTGGCGCACACAGTATTAAGTAGCACTGTAATACATACAACTAAATAGGCAGAGGTTCTAATCTCAATACTGGCAACTGTGTGTGTGTGTGTGTGTGTGTGTGTGTGTGTGTGTGTGTGTGTGTGTGATACCATTCCCATTGCATTGCTTTATAGGGTCTGTTGATGTCATCTAATGTAGATGCACTGTTTGACACTCTCCAGGACATACCTCTTAACTGTACAGATTTTTGCAGAATGTCCAGATGTTTGCCTCATATATTTGGTCCATTTTTCACAAAATTGTGTTTTTTTGGCAAATCATGGGCAAATCATTGAGAGTTTAAGACAGAAAATAATGACAGACATTTGAGTTTCGGATGTCATACCCTTCACAAAATGCATGCTAATGCAAATCCTGTTAGTCTCTCAGTTCTCTAAGTTTGTAAGAGCAATATGTAAAAAAGTGTCCCTATTTGTGGGGCTTTATCCTCACATTATTGAAGGCTTTGTCCAGATTTATTCCTCTAAGAGGCTGTAAGGTACACCCAAAGTGCATAAGCTTTGTGGTGCATGTGATAAGTGCATAGCACTATAGTACATGCAACTAGATAGGTAGGAGTTCTAATTTCAATACTGGCAACTGTGTAAGTGTGTCTGTGTATGCATATCCCCTGTAGCAGCATGACTGCCTTGCCTGCCTGTGTGTGCAATGGTTATACCATTTTGTGTGCCTGTTCCACCCTGTTAACTCCCCCATTGCCAACCTATTCGAGACCTACAGATGTCATCCAATTTATAGGTTCATAGGATCATAGGTAGGTACTAGGCTATCGGCCCAAGGGTTTACATAAGCCTAGCCAGCAAGGTTCCATAGCTTACACCACCCAAGAAAGTTATTTTCCTGTGCCACTGTCCAGCAGAGACACAGAAGTGATCCCCGGGGTGTATTTCCTATTTCCCATCCACTCATCAAGATTTTTCTTGAAGAGTGCTAATGAAGAACTTTGCTTGACATGGATGGGTAGCTTGTTCCAGCATATAGGAAGTCTCTGGGATAGGAATCCATCCCTCCAGTGTGTCCTGTTTATTGTGGTGACAAGGTTTAGGTCCCTAGAGCGTGTAGCTCGGAGGGATTGGGATTTCTTTAGGTGTAGTATGTCCAACAGCCCTTGGTTTGACATAGCTTTATATGTTAGGCAGAGATCACCTCGGAGTAGGCGATATGCTACGGACTAAAGCTTTAAATGCAGAGTTAGACATTTTCAAACACAATAGTACTGTGACACATGCAATACATATGGTGGTATGTAGTGTGTATAACTAGATAGGCAGGGGTTCTAATCTCAAAACTGGCAACTCTGTGTGTATGTGCGTTTGAATGCATATTCCTCTGCAGCAGTATGTGTGTGTGTGTGTGTGTGTGTGTGTGTGTGTGTGTGTGTGTGTGTGTGTGTGTGAGTGTGTGTGTGTGTGTGTGTGTGTGTGTGTGTGTGTGTGTGTGAGAGAGAGAGAGAGACAAGGTTATACCACTTTAAGGGCCTGTTAACCCCCAAGTGGCTGTCATCCACCTGAATAGTAGTGGCAGACACTGCAAAAATATATAACCTCTGTGTTGCATGTGATATGTATATAGCACTATCATATGTAAAGCTAGCCAGGTAGGGGTTCTACTCTCAACAAGGGTAGTTCATGAGTGTGCGCGCGCGTGTGTGTGTGTGTGTGTGTGTGTGTGTGTGTGTGTGTGTGTGTGTGTGTGTGTATGTATATCCCCTTGCAGCAGTGTTACTGTGTTAGGGACACCACAGTACCTCTCAACTCCTTAGAGAAAGACATCCAAATAAAGCCATACAGAAAAGTGGGACAAAGGCCAAATATTAGGCTTAATCTTTAAATATTGCTCTGACAAACATAGGAAGTAGATAGCATAACAGGTTGTGCATTCACATTCATTTTCTGAAGGGTATGAAGTCTGACATGAAAATATCTGTCATTATTGTCTAACATCAGTCTTTAAGGATCTGCCACTAATGTGCCAGAAAACCACAATGTTATGACAAATGGAACAAAAAATGTGCAAACATCAGGACATTCTGCAGAAATCTATAGATGTGGGCGGTATGGCCACCACCTGCCCCACCCTGCAGGTTGCAGTCCATGTTTGGCCAGGTGTGACCTGTGACAATGACTCAAACAATACAGTGTTCCCCAGAGTGTCGGACAACAAACATTTCCTAAAGTTGTCTACTTGTTGCATAAAGCAGTTACTTCACATCAGAAGCACCTTAATGTTATGATAAATAGCATAACCTATGGTAATGTGACACAAAGAACTGTCATATTGGCAAACCAAAGGAAGTTCTGTCTGTTGCACTTGCCGTGGGTATGGTTTGTCCTGCCAACTCTCACTATACTACAAGAAGTGCCCCACATTGCACATTTGATAAGGTGGCAACCCTACTCTGTGTTGCCTATGTGTGTGCAATATGTAGACATGTGTAGGCCCTGTGAGTAGCTGCTGCCCCCAATGACTCACATGTATCTAGACATGAATGCTAGCTGCCACCACCCACATATGTAGGTATTGCCTAAGGCTGTGGTGACTGTAAGTAGTATGCTGTCTGTCACTAACCCACAGACTGATGTTAATACACTGCAATGGAGTCATACAGCAGGTATGGAATGGTGCCAATGCCCTGGCCTCAAGTTGAATGCAGGAAAAAGTACCATCATACCATACTGCAAGGACATGGCCCCACCATTTCCCATATCAATGGCAGCCCCATAAACACACAACTTGGGTTGACATACCTGGGTACTTAGGTTGGTAACACTGTTGCATTCAGCCATCAAGTAGTGACAGTGATCAGAAAAGCCTTGGACATGGTTCACCACATAGGTAAAGGGACTGCATCCAGATGAAAGATGGACATTACCTCCGTATAGTCCTCAGTCAGTACAATAGTAAATTATCATCATGGCTGGTCTGGTATGTACCTATGCAGATATCTGCAGCAACTAGAAAGGCTATGTTAACACCCACAAAGGTTATCCATTGCCTTCAACACCTGCTCCATGCAGAGAGCCTCGAATCAGTAGTGGCTCACTTGATATTGGACAGGTTGTCCACAGGTGGGCTGTGGCATGTCTAGATGGCAATGATGTAAACACAAAAGTGAAGAACCAGGAGCAAACACCAAATACACAAACAAATTTAATAAGCGCTTTCGGGAAAACCCGTATCTTCCCTTCTTCAAACTACTACATACCAAAACAGATGTATAAAAACTTTTTTATACATCTGTTTTGGTATGTAGTAGTTTGTCTGAAGAAGGGAAGATACGAGTTTTCCCGAAAGCGCTTATTAAATTTGTTTGTGTATTTTGGTGTTTGCTCCTGGTTCTTCGCTTTTGTGTTTTCAACAGTTTGTTTCTCTGTTTTTGGTGAATTAGATGGCAATGTTGTGCTTAGCCCTTCAACAGCTGCCCCATGTATGTGAGTCTAACTCTTTGCACATTACCAGCATGACATGCCTGAATAACATATGGGAAAGCAATAAAACCTGCTGGAGAGACAGGTTTGTCTCCCAGAGGCTGCCCTGTCTCAGGAATGCACTTCCCATACATGTCAAACAGAGTACCTAGCAGACCCTCATCAAGTGCATCTGTGATGAGTGGATGGGAGAACAGAAATCTGTCCTGGGGTCCATCCTGTGTCCATCAACAACAGGGGCAACAGGTGCTGATCAATGAGTCTGTTGGGGATAAAGTAATGGCTAGGCTATTAAGGGACCCAGGGCCAGTAACCTTCTATGGACCTATGTACCTGTGATCCTATGAAACTCCCAGGTGACATGTATCAAGAGTAGCATGCTGTGTCAAAGGATATGCATACAAGTTTACACTGTCTGCCCCCATTGTCCCTCACACACTGTTCATTGCATACGCATCTAGGTAAACATGCACATATACAACCGTACCTTGGCAATGAAAACATCTCTCCATTGCCACTACATAATTCTGATCTTCTGTATTGGCAGCAGGTCTCCACAGCTTAGACACACAAACACCTGGAACAGAAACAGAATAAGATCTGTTAGACAACATTCAGTCAGCAGTACAAACAGCAATACAGCATCATGGCACAATGGTACATACACTTTCATGTGTACACATGACAATCACCAGCAGACAGCACTTCACAGGGCATAACATTACTGCACTACAAACTGCCATTAACTGTACTATATTCACCCTTTGCATCAGACACATATTAGCATGCCCCTGCATCAATGGTATGGATGACAGGGATGTGGAACAGGTATCATCACATGCACAGGGTGTGGTGTGGGGTTGCCAAAGGCATATGCTGTACCCCACAGTTGACATTTTGTGTATGTGTCTGATGGGGTGCTGGTCAGCTGGGCCATGGAGAGGAGCTGTGTGTGTGTCTGGTGGTGACCTGCATGTGACAGTGATTTGTGAGTGTGTGCATGTACACAATCAAGCCATGTGCCAGCCCTACATGAGAGAATGTTGGACAGCTGTGGACCGTACATGGCAGAATGGACAGTTCACCATCTCTGGCCATGAACACAGGAACTGGTTCCATTAGGAGTGGCACTGGCACCATCATGCCCACTGCTAGATGTGGACTACTTGCTGATGGTGACCAATGTCATCTGGGTCTGTGTCCCTCATGGGACTACCCAGTACTGTGTGAGCACGGCCTGCCATGTTGTGGTGTGGACATCACCCCCCTTTGGTAGTGCTGGTAGTACTGCCACTACTGCCACTACGGGAGTGTGACTGTGCATGGCCATGTGAGCTCTCAGCTGACATTGTTATCATCCTACATCCACATGTATGATGCCCTACTCCCACCACATTTTCAAGCAAAACACAGTTAAGGACTGACAATGTCTCACCCCCTCCATCTATCCACTACAGCAAAATGACATAAGGCATCACCAATGCCATGGGTGGAGTCATGCATGCCAGGCAGTGAGGCATCCATGACCCTGAGCATCCATCTGGTGTACCGTTCACAATGTGCCTGCACCTCCATGATGGACCAAAACATGCATCGGGTGACACGTGCTGTGACACCTCTGACAGGTGCTGGATGGGCAGCAGTCCACCTTCGAGCACCTCTGCCAATCTGCCTGTGTGGGACCTTGCCAGCTCTCTGGCTATGGCTACTGTATACAGTCAGAGATGCCGTAGCTGCCACACTCTCCTGTTTGACGCCACCACCCTCTGACTGTCCAATATCTGTGGCTGCTGGGGGCTGGGTATGTGTGGCCATACTGACTGTGTGCAGGGACATTGGGGGAGGAAGTGGGATGTCAACCAATGGGACAGATTCAGCCCCCAATAACCCCACCTGTGCCTTGATATGGCCAGCATCATCATCAGAGTCCAATGAGGCACTGAAATCAGGTTGTGAGGAGGACACACTCCAATCCCCATGGTCACCTGTGAAGGGAAGACAACATGAATGCATTAAGTCCTGCACTATAATGTCTGCTGATCCACACACACACACACACACACACACACACACACACACACACACACACACACACACACACACACACACACACACCCACACCATAGCTCTCAAATAATCAGGGACATATTTCAACAGAATCAGGGACAAACCCACAAAAAATCAGGGATAATCCGGGACATTTGTAAAATATTAATCCTATTAACTTGAGACATTGACAAAATAAAAGAATGAATTACTATACATTTTGTGAAATAAAAGAAATATGTAACTCTTACTTACTGCCATAATTTATTGAATATAATTCACCACCTTTACTGCAAGAGTTACCTGGAGGGATTAAGAGGGACAGAGCTAAATTTTGGAGTCTAAATCAGGAACATCCCTGGAAATCAGAGACAGTTGATACAGGTGAGGTGCCACAAATGCATTATACAGATCACACATTATGATTGATGCCATGAACAACACACATGCAGACCACAACAGACACACACAAGACAGGCCCTTAACAACATACAGTGCAGCTACGTCCAGTTAATGTGGCTACTACTATACACCTGTGAGATAAGTGCCATGTCAGTATATGTGATGGACCTTCACCTAAAACTTAGTGCAGCCATTTCCACAATAGTAATGCACCCCTTTAGAGCAGACTGCCTAAACCTTCACAAAAATACCTGCTAATATGTTACAGCTCCTGCAAATATGCTACTGTGATTACCGATGTAATGCACTGCAGTGAACCCCTCCACAAGTGAACATGCAACTATTGCAATATGGCTAAGCTTAACGGTTGTGTCCATGGCACACTGTTAGCCCTTAACATGCCTGGTGTATAGATGAGCCATAACAAAACAGTGCCACACTCACCAGTTGCAGCAGGATGGACCCCAGCTACACCAGAGGTACCTATGGATTTGTGTAGGAGATGCATTCTCAGCAGGCACAAATGTGGCATTGGTACAAGATATTATCAGCATATATCAACATGTACAGTACAAACTATGATACTACCCACATTGCTGACATTCACAATATGTGTGCACACGTGTGTATTACAAAACACCCCCCAAAGATGCAGATTGACCTGACATATGTGTACAGGTATGCAAAGGCTGCCACTATGAATGCTGCAGTACTAAAGTGATGACAACTGGATGCTTACCTGATTGCTCCTCAGCTGTGGAAGCTGTGCCACCCACCTCCACAATATATGGTGTTATTGATTCTTGTGAGCTGGTGGCTAAACCCAGGTTTTCCAGGAACTCCTCTGTGACCGAGAGTGGGTATTGTGTAGCAGGCCCTCCATCGGTGCCAGCAGAGTCCTGGCCATAGCTGTGGCCCTTTGCCATGCATGATGTATCTGATCTGTGGCCTGGTGTCGGACCTGCTCATAGTTCCTGTCATGCTGGCCCACATGATTATCCGATGCCACAAGGTCTCCCCACAGTGCAGCGCATTCTTGCTGGTTATGGTGACTCCTTGACAACAGCACCTGGAGATGGAGTCTCAGGACATCAGCTACTTGCTGAATGCCCTATAAGGTGTCCAAATGCATTGTCCTGTTGCACCTATTACTGCTTGTTCATAGCCTGTCTACATTGCAGTGGTGTCAGCCTTCACTGTTGTATTAAGCACCTCGGTTTTAGGACCATCCCTTAGGTGTCCCTGGCCTTCCTCTCTCAGATGCTGCACTATATGGCTGGACAACGTCCTACAGTTTCCCCTGCCAGTCCTGTTGATATGGGCATCCTGGCACATTGTAGCACCTGCCTCAGTCACATGGATGGACAGCCATCTACAAACACCAGCAAGGAACACACTGTGTGAGAGATGCAATAACATTAGGAACCTACAGTCCATGCTCTCTCCCTGTCAAGCATGCATATCTGTCCCCAAACAGGTTTTGAACACAGCCAGTACACCTCACACACCACCCACAACTACACAACACATACACACATATATGCAGATGTCCCCAACATACACATCCAAAAACAAAGGAGACCTGTGAGGCAAAGCCACATATGAACACAACAGCCCTACACAGTACATTCCACACATGGCCACACACCTGTGTCCCACAGCCATGCAGGCATCACCACATGTCAAACATATTACACATAGGAGACTCCATTGTGAGACACACTGATGTGCTTCTCACCTGGCTGTATATGTGGATGGTCACAGTTACTTGTGCGTCAGGTGACAGAATCTGCCATATTGCATACACACTGCTGTTTCTCACCAACAGACACTGTCATGAGTCTGTCACAATCCAAGTTGGCATGCCGGACCTGAGATATATGTCTCTGGACTATATGCAGTGAGACATGAGTGAGCACACTGATTATGTATCCCAGGCAGGTATGTACCTAGTGTTATGCACCATTCTGCTGTCACCCAGACTGATGCCGCAATACATTCAGGAAATGATTGACTTTAACATGTGGCCTTTTATCCTGTGGTATTCCAGGGGGTTCCAGTGCCTGTGAGCCTGGGATGATATGGTCAACAGACAACGATGCTTCGACAGAGATGGCCTCCATCTGTCACAACTGGCCTTCAGGTGTCTGGCAATGGTTCTTGCCACACCCATATTGCCTTCATTAGGAAAACTGGTGAGGTTATCACTACCAACATACAACTATCAGCGCAGCACACATTGAAGGCCATGCTGCTAAATGCTAGGAGCCTACACATGTCTCTGCCCTCAATGCAAGCGTTCTTAACCCTGGGAAATGCAAACATCTGTGCAGCCACACACATGGTTCAAAGTTGCAGAGAGCACCCCAGCCTTACCTGTCAACCATTCTATCATACAGTCATACCCCAAAGTGTAGGCTGAAATGACATGGGACATGTAATGTCAGTATAAATGAGACCCAGTTTACTATCAAATGGGTGATTGGACATTGTTCAATTTACGTTAGTCCGAAATGCCCCATTCAATAGTATTGAAAGCACGAACATATAAATGCACAACTGCACAACAGCGAATGCACTACAACATTTGCTGTTGTGACTTTCTACATTTTAATGTAGATCATCCTATAGTGGGGATCAGGAAATGTACCCTTTCCCTCACTGTAGTGCGATCTCGGAGTTTCTATATATAAGTAGCAGGGGGTGCGGGGTGCACAGCCCCCCCCCACATGGGGGCAAAAACCTTCTTTACTTTCTGTTGCTCAGTACTAGCAGTTGTGGAAGTGTGGTGAATCTTCAAATCATCTCAAATTCGAACATTCTCCACATCCGCATTCAACTTTTTTGTCAGTCGCTGTTTTTGTTTTCATTTCTACGGTTCATAGAAATGATAATTCACATGAAGTGCGGTTGCTGAAATGATAGTAAACCATGAGAGACATACACACCTCCACACTGTACAGGCAGTAAGATGCACAGGGGACACTGCAGGGACAGTTCACCATTGTCAACACAGCTATTCAAATCATAGCTAGCTACCAGCCACCACATGTGACCAGGAAGCCCATTCTGCCTATATGGACCCCATCAACTGTATTATGATGTGGGTCTGTACCCTGATCCTGTGTCATTTGAACGAACCAAACATACATTGGGAGACGTATCCATGCCAGCACACAAATGGCCATAGAGCCATCAACAGTGGAATTACAAACACCTCAGTGCAGCTAGGGGCTACCCTCACATGAGGTGAGGGTGTGGTGCAGTTGATATTACACAACACAGGTTACCACAGCAGCATCCCTATAGTGTCATCCTCCATGGCAAAGCAACCATCATGGGTTCACATTTGTAGTCACCATCTCCCACAATACCCATCTAGCTAGGGTCAGACATACATACACCTCCAACATGGAATACAGCCTCCTGTGGGGTGGTATACACAGCTTCACAGCCCTAAACTCCTCTGTAGGGACTGGCACCAATATCCACCCATACAGACAAGCACTATATGCGCATGGCCACGGTGATGCAGCGGTTAGCATTGTTGCCTCACTGCAAGAGGTTCCCCGGTTCGATCCTTGGCTGGGGTGCCTTCTGTGCAGAGTCTGCATGTCCTCCCTGTGATCACATGGGTTTCCACTGGGTTCTCCTGTTTCATCCCAAAGACATGCTGTAGGTGGATTGGACACTCTAAATTGGCCCTAGGTGTGAGTGCTTGTGTATGTGCCATCTGTGGAAGGTTGGGCACCAGGCTGACAACTCGACACCATAAAAATTCCACTGCCAATTATGAGCAGACTGATGATCTGCTGTGGCAACCCCTAACCGGAAAAAAGCCAAAAGAAGAAGAAGAACACACAAGCGCTATATGTGCATTTTTATAGATGCATGGAGTCAGGTATACCGAACAGGACTACATCATCCTCTGCAAGGATATGTACACCTGTATGGTGAACATCTGCAATATGTAAGTGTGTATAACAGGGATGACATAATGCTGTCAGAGACAAAGTAGAAGCAGGTAGCCATTTTGGAGCAATGTCTCCTTAATGTGAACAAGTGAATGGGATCACTACTGGAGACCTGCACAGCAAACCCAGAGCCCACATTGTCGACATCCACTATAGACAATCACCTCCCATTCTGCACATATTTCTGCAACATCACAGGAAGCACTTACATCTGCACACTTGTAGTGGTGAAGGACACCAGCTATACCAGTGATGTAGGTATAGCATACTAGTCAGTGTAGGTTTCACCCCCTTTCCCCCCATCAGTACATCAAGATGTCCACAGTACCTGCCACTTCTCCTATATGTAGGGAAGAGATCACCACTGCCATGTGAACATCATGGTATACATCCACCATAGGAGCCTATCACATCACAGGATGCATCCTACCTGACCCTAAGCATGACCTTGCAGCACCATCATGCACTGTATGCAAAGGAGGGCTGCCTACCACCTTTGTCCAAGCCATGTGAAGGACAATCACTGTCACTCCTTTACAGTAAGGTGTGGCATCCACCAATCTGTCACATTATATACACGTCAGCCTAACTAAGCTGTTCTGCAAGTCCATAGCAGAGTTCATAGTGAACCTCATTAACAAGGACATTGGTGACCGCCACACACTCCATCACTCACAGTTAGGCTTTGTGAAGGAAGGGATCATGCCTGTTACACTCCATTGACCTTTGACACAGTTAGCAAAGCCATGAACGGATGGTGACAGTACACACTGCCTACCTTGACCTGGACAAAGTCTTTGATAGTATAACCCACTTGGTCATAATATATATATGCTCCCAATTATGCACCACCCCATATGTTACCATAGGGGTAGTACACTGGCATGCTGACCCACCCAGCTAATCCACAAAGGAGAATCCACCTCAAGCAGTTGACCCATAACTAGTGGCGTAACCTGTTGTTCTGTGTTTGGACCTCTATGTGTGATGTACACTTCTGAGGTGCAGAACACAACAATTGGCCTATGGCTGACCTTGTCTATATATGACTGCATGCTGTGTGCTGTCACCAGATTCCCTAGTGATGTGGACCTACGGGGTCTCATGCAGAAACATGACTGATGCCAGAAACATGGCCTCAGGCTGCATATCAGGAAATGCAGTGTCAACCCGTTTGGGGAGAGTGACGTCTCCACATATTAACACAGTACTAACAACATCCTAGGCATGCAATCAGTCATGAGGAATCTGTGCACACAGGTCAATGGCAACATGACATTTCACCACCATGTTGCTTCTGTTGTATGGTAAACCATCTACATGGCCCACCTCATACATAAAGGTATGTCATCCAGGGACATGGGATCCTAACATCCCTGCATTCCCCAGAATAAGGCCCATTGTTGTGTAAAATGCCCATTTCATAATTTACCTCACAGAGCACTTGCAGCAGCTGGGGACATCACAGAGGTTCCCCACCAGAGAATACCAGGGCCTCAAACATCTACCATACACAGATAGGCTATAAGCCCAAACCTCTACCCAGTTTCATACATACTGCTCAGAGGTGAACTCTGTCTGGCATGCAATGCAATCACAGACTTAGCATTGTTAGGACTGGTGCACAAGTGCAACTGAAGCTCCACTCTATTAACACACACACACACACACACACACACACACACACACACACACACACACACACACACACACACACACACACACCCTCAACCTGGTGCGTGAAGATCAACTGGGTTTGTTGGTGGCTCAGATGTGTGTCCCACACACTCACCCTGCTGTGTAATGGTCATCCTGTCCACATCAGGCAGGGTAGCTATTTACACCTTTGCAGGTGCAACCTGGATAACTGGATTGTTAACTGCACATACACCTGTGGGATACCACCTGTATCCCTTTTTTGACTGGGGCATTAGATGCTGCCTTGCATACACATGGGCTAACATCTTTCCTAGGCAATTGGGAGCTCAGGGCCCATAGATTAGTAACCTCATATGGTCCTAGGTATTTCCATTATAGCCTGTGTGCTGTGACAGACTAGGTTGTTATGTGTCCACAGACATCACTGCCATCAACTGCGGTGTGTCCCCTAAGGGTACTGTTACAGTACCATGTCATACACTCAATATCCGACAAATAGATGAGTGGTACTACAACTGCATGTGGACTTCCAGCAACAGCTGTGCTACACAATAACTGAGAGCAGTGCGTATGTGGTGTAAGGTTTCCTCCTCATAGGTGTCTGACATCTGCAGTACCCAGATGTTTGCGGACTGTCTACATGTGCCTGATATATGTAGACCCCCCCTTCCAGACAAATATGGATGGCTGGAAATCAGTTGGACAATATGTAATGATTGTCCCCAGAGTGTGGAGAATGTGTCTGTGACATGCCAGACCTCTCAGAGCACAGTGATAGTACATTAATATCTGTTACTGTATCCATTCCCTTACATTGTATGCTCAATACATACACACTGTTGTTGAGGCAGAGCCCGTGTCCCCCCACTGCTACTGCCTATAACCTGCTGTCCCGCTGCAGGGTGTCACCATGTATGCTAGCCATTGCTGTCAGGCAATGAGATACAGGTGGGGAGTACACAGTGACCTAGCCAGAGTATGTTAGGAACAGTCAGGGACATCTGGGCAATCTCTGAACTAACCCTGTATGACATTCACAGACTGAAAGGGGCTCACTGACAGTAAACAATGTGATATGCCAGCTGTATCCACCAATAGTTACTGCTACTATTGTACAAGAGACAATCCAGTAGCATTTGTAGGTGAGCTGACCATTGCTGTGGGGACTCAGGGGCCAAAGCTGTGATCTATGTCACTGCAGACAGAGCTAAAAGGGAAGACTGTAGGTGCTGGACAGCAGACTAACAGCAACATGCCATTCCAAGATATGTTGTTGAGACCTGCTGTTGAAATTCCTATTTCCCAGCACTGCATCATCACATCTGCATTCCATTACATGGTTAATTCTATGACAAACCTGGTATAGCACTGTATTTCTTTGTGAGCATAAATCCAGTAGTAGTTTTCCTTGGAAATTGCAGTCTGTCTTCATGAAGAAAGTCACAGAGCTCTTTACCATAGGCAGCAAATTGCCTTTTGTAGGTAATGCTGGTGAACAGGTGATTGCCTGTGCACCAATCTGTGACTCATACTTGCTAATAGCATCTATAAGAGCTGGGTTGCATTTTCATTACCAATGACATGGCAACACAGTGCTATAATTAAGGCCTTCATGTAGGCCTTGGCCCTTTTCCTGGCCTGTGAGGAGGACATCATAGAAGGGTGGGAGCTACTGTATCACAGAGGGTAGGTAGAACTACTGTTCACTGTTTAGATTGATGTGGTATGCCCACGGTTTTGCATGCTATGTTTGGCCATTGTTAACAGACCTTCTGATTCTGTGGCAGGTTACTGTTTAACAATGTGGGTTGGGGTCAGTAAGGAGACATGCAGATGTGAGTGTCATATATCATTTTTATCTGAATGTGCAAGCTACTGCAGTTGATGCTGGTCTATCAACTGTGTATGTTTGTAGGGTGAGGCTGTGATACATGTCCCTGTCACCTGAACATTTCCCCCCACCCAGCCATTTATGTATGGGTGTTGTGTGGATGCCCTGTTCTAGGTGTTTGGAAGGTATGGTAGGTCTGTAGCAGGTACCTGAACATACTGCTGCATGTGTAGCAGGCCGCAGCTGCTACACTCTGGGCAGGAGTCATACTGGGGATTGTGAAGACATTGGGGGACAGTAAGCTGTATATGTTAGTGAGGGAGCAGTGTCAGTTCTTGTGTCACAGCATGGCCAGGAAGAGGGTACCCATAACAGTCCAGGTGAGGCATGTGCCTCTGGTACATATGTTAAGTAACAGTGCCATCCAGAAAGTGGTAGGCAACATTTAGGACACATTTTTATATTTGTGACATGTGTCCCACACTCCAGGCTTTTGACATGCTACTGTGGGTGGCAGTGACTGCAGTAGCAACAGCCAATTCTGCTGGAGATTACAGTGCTCCATTATTGCTATGTTGTATTGACAAGCATGTAGTTCTCGTGCAACAGACTGGACTGTGGACCAGGACTGTTGGTGTTCAGATGGTACACATGCTAAGAATGTAACACATTATTCTGGGAGGTGTAGTTGCAAGACATATATTCATGCATACAGTGTATTACACAGGATTGACATGGACATGTGTGTTCGGATTTCTATGACATGTGACACTGACCTGTCTATCATGCTTTTGTAACCTCAGGCTGCACTGACTTGCCAGTACTTCAGCATACAGCATAGGTTTTATGACAGTCATGCCATAAGTAGGTGGCCCAACTGTGCACATTCTGCAACAGTCTGTGCAGCTATCAGATCTACCTGATATCGTAGGCCTGCAGTACATCCATTGACATGTATTTGGCTGTGTGCTCATTTTATGTCTACATCACAGGCCCAAGACCGCTGTCATTTATGCCATTATATGTAGAAGTAGTGTGTCACTGGCAAGCAGGAAATGTTTGTAAAAACACTACTTATTCCTCAGGCATGAGTTGGCTGCATGGGCTAATGCACTATGCTGTAGTTGACATGGTCCTGGGTTCAATACTATTTTGCTGATGTGACATCACTGTAATGCTTGATATATTTATAGAAACACTAGCTAACCTTCTGAGCTGAGTTGACCTAGTGGGCAAATGCACTATGCTGCATTTCAGAGGGTCCTGGGTTTGAGACTTGGCAGGGGAGTAAATTGTTGCTGATGTGACATCACTGTAATGCATGATATATTTATGGAAACCCCAATTAATCTTAAAGCTCAGTTGACCTAGTGGCCTAATACACTATGCTGTATTTCAGAAGGTCTTGGGTTGAGAGTTTGCAGAGGAGATTATTTTATTGATGGGCATAACAGTGTCAAAATCAGATATGGTGATTAAAGCAGTTTTAAGTGAGTTTGCACGATGTACCCCAATGCTAAGCAGTGCTTAGTCCCACTTAAACCAGTGCTATTTCCAAAAAAAAAGAAAAGAAAAAAGGGATGATAGGAAAGTGGTGAAATGGGGGCAAGCAGGGGGGGGGGGACAATATGAAAGGCATGTAGGGATGTGCAGGATGGGTGTAAGAAAGGACCATAGCTAGCTCTCCATTTCTTCTACAGCAACAGCTGTGCATGTTGTGGACAATTTGGAATTTTCAGCCTCATATCCCATGGGGAGGGGTGTGGGTGACATAACTTTGGTGATTAATTGCTGGGATGACTGATTGATGACAGTGTACGTGGGGTTGAAATTGAGAGCTATGTATGGAGTGATATGTTTTGCAGGACAGATGCCTTGTTTTTTTTTTTTTTTTTAAGGAGAGAGTGGAATGTTGAGGAAGGGTTGTAGGTATGTTTGGGGAGGTAAGTTAGATAGGAGAGGTTGCATTTGCAGACAGACAAGACAGCAGACAGAGGCAGTGTATGACACATGAAGGGGGGTAAACACCTAGGACAGGGAGGGTGTTTGGGAAATGGAGGACCAAGTCTCCCCAGATGGAAATAGTGGGACTGATCTCCCCACCCATGAGCAGTCACCACTGCCCCTTCATGGCCACAAAGGTGGCTGTGCTGGGGGCTGGGCACTAAGGCAGGTCTGCCCCTCCAGGTGCACCAGTTTGCCCTCAGTTTGGCACAGTCAGTCATCCAAATTGTGCTGAATAACCCTGCACACCATCCCTGGGAACTGATTTCAGGTGATGACATCTTCCCCATGCGAGCGCCCAGGTGGGATGGGCCATATCCCCTGAGGCGGTTCCACTCGAGGGTGGTGCCAGACCAACAGAGGAAGCAGTTCCAGGTTGGGTCCCAGATGTGCTGGGACCCGGTGCTATGGCCAGATGAGGTAGGATAGGCAAATCCGCCAGAACCGACCTACCCAAGCATGCTATGATGTTGAGGTTTGTCAAAGTGCATTGGTTAGTCATGAACAGAACATTTCAACATGAGTTATAACAGCATGAATGGGTGTTCCAATTAACCCAGAACAATAGAATTGCATAGCATACAGAACACAGGCATAAATGGAATAACAGTCATTATTGTATCAGCATGCCAGTAACAGTTATGGAAAAAGGCCAACAACATTGGTATTTCAACAAGGTATGTTAGTATGCAGCCATTATAATCTGTAAGCAATAATACAACACAAGGCCCAACATTAGGTTTTGAGAATAACATATTTAAAAATGGAACCATACCCATAGTATAAGAATAATAATTTGTGATGCAGATAAGGGGTAGGGGGAGAGAAAGACATTCCATTACCAACTGTATATATTTTTCACAACAGTACTGCTCAATACTATACAGGTCTGCCCTTACTTTATGTCTATAAGTTCCCTATAGTTTCCGTACATGCCTCTCAAACTATCCAGATGGCATGGTATTAGCCAAGCTGCAATACCTACAGGTACATAACTACAGGGGACTATTACATGTCAGGGGAACATATTTGACTGCAAAGGTGTACTATGCACTGATGTGTGAGTGTGCTACTGTCATACTTCTTCAACAGGGTTTATATCTGTGCGCAAGGATTTTGGCAGCAGTGATCACTTTCTGTGGCAGCGTGACACTTTAAAGACATGTATCGTGGACAATACAGAGAGTTTACACTTATCTTGCCATCATTGGCAGGCATGGGGTTAGACTATCAGCAGACATTCACAGACGCACCAGCTATGCAGCTGTACTAACAACAGATCATTTAATTTGTTTTATTAACTTTGAATAGTACTGTACTTCATGTCATTTTATTTAGTGGAGTGTTATCACCTTGCTGAGAAATGCCGTTTACACACTACTACATCTGGACACAGACATTACTATACCCTTCATACAGCTATTACAGACATTTATTTACCTGTAAGTCCTGTGAGGAGAAAATCTGTAAACAACATATAACTGTTTCTATAAATAGTCAGTACTACTTGTCTGTTACTGTAAATATATCTTAGTGCCTGTCCTTGGATTCATACCCCAGTCTGTGTGTGGCAAAATGAACAACATATATATTACTTATCACACTGAGCTACTGGGCCACTGCCATGTGCTGCTTGAGTGACATATACCTAAACCTCACCAGGTGACAACATGTGACCTGGTAATATAGGTAGAGTGTCACACAAGACTGCAGTGACAGTTGAACATACACGCATGAGATTCATGCATGACAGAGATAGTAGATGAACTGTGTATTAATACTTGGAATGCAGGTGTATACAAATAACCCCTCGTGGATGGGAATATCCGTGATCTGTACAGACCATATCAGGGTGCTAGGTTGCCTATCTGACCCATATACATTTGCGGATGGTATATTTGCAGTCTACAGCTATTACAGTTTCATACTTGCCTGCACCAGTGTACCTACGTTCAGGGATGCATATAGCTGAAATGCAAAGGTTAACACAAGACAATCCTGGGAGAAACACACTATAATACCTTAGACAGTACTACTCTAGGTTCAGATCTTAGTGTAGAACAGATATCATATTGCATTATATCTTACAGTACAGCTCCACAACTACACTTTAGCATGACAGTTATTGGCCACCAATGGTGTTATACCCATGTTTATTTCACAAAACCTGTAATATTTGATTTCTTGAAAAACAGGCCAAAATACACACAATAATTGGCAGAAGACATATATATTAAGGGTGAGATGACAGTGATTGGTATACAGCTGACAATCTTTACTGTTCTAAACTTTACATAATGCAGGCTTTGAAACACATATGTTATCACACAATCTATGCAGTACTACCTTTATTTTTTCACAATTCTGACTGCAGTTGTATTGTATTTCCTATAGATTAGGGATGCAGTTAATTTATTCCCTTCACATTTTCAATTTCAGTGTAATTTATTACCAGAACATGTATTATTAATACAGTATACACATGTTATTCCCAAACATTATTAATACTGTATCAACTTTCTTTACGTAACAGTAGCATGTTTCATGCTTTCATCTATATTGAACTGTACCTGGCAATACTCACTTATATCAGTCCAGGTTTATGTACAAATTCATTGCAGTGCACTCACAACAGGCTATACTTACTGGCAGTTACTACTGTACTCTTTCGTAATTAGATTACTATATATTGCAAGATATATCTGAACTCACTACACTCTTGTTGCATCCTGGCCAGGTGCCCTGCATAGGGCTCCAAGTTGCGAGCCTTCTCCTCTGGAAAACACATTATTATGCGTACCTGTCTATCAGATAGTCATACTAAAATTTAGTAAATCAATGCTTCCTATGCTTACAAACTTCTGTGGCATTGCGGTTCTGAGTGTCTTGGATCCATTAGGTCAAGAGCTCCTCCTTCCTTCAACTGCTCACCAGTGTGAGGGATTCCAGTTGCAGTAGTGAGTTCACATGCCAGATGGTTCCAGACCTCGGACATGTATTCAGAGCCCTGGTACTGGCCCTCCAGCAGTCTGTCACCATGGTCTTTGACAGGGAGCCCAACCATGACCCAGGACTTCCAAAATGCCCCAGCACTGGGCCTGAAAGCATGCTCCCTCTCTCACTCCAGCCATACCTCCTGCAGTGATTACACTCCAACAGGTTCTGGCTATATTCCCACCTGTTCAGCTTACATAAGGCTGTTTTCCTACCCTTTGCCACCATTGGACCATTTTTAAAAATACTAAGCTGTGCTTAGCACCACACAAACCTGCTAAGCTTAGTTGAGCAGTGCTTAAACTGTAAATGCTTAGCAATGCTTAGCAGTGAGCAAACCAGCTTAGCTGAGCTGAGGACTGCTTAAACTGGGATTGCTTAGCAGTGCCCAAACCAGCTAAGCAGAGTGATGCATTGCTAAGTACTGCTAAAACAGGCCCTGTTTGAGCATTGCTTAGCTTGGCTTAGCAGAACTTAGCTACTGGCACACCAGAGTTTTAAAAAAATAAAAAAAAACAATTATTGAAAGTATTTCTTCATTAATGATAATTTATTATTATGTGTATCTGTTTTACTTTAGATCCCTTAAACATACACATTTCGCTACATTATCTGGTAGTGTAACTTTAATGTCTTGGACACTTGTGTGTAACTGAGGCTTTTATCCTAAGGTCTCCACTGAAAATGGGCTTCTGGCCAAGCTGGACTAACCTGGTTAACAAATTTCAATGTAAACATAAAAAAAAAAAAAAAAACATATTTACAACATTTCCCTATTGCATGTAAAAAGCTCAATGGCCTGTATTCAAACTGGGCACCTACTGCACATGAGGCCATCACTCTAACCATTCAGCAACAAGGATATGGTGATCAGAGCTATACTGTTCTACATAGCACTCAGTTACATTTAAGCAATGCTGAGCACCACTCCATGCCACACAAACCCACTCAGCTATGCTTAAACTTGACCTTGTGACCTCTTCTATTAAAATTAAAAGAATCTGGTTTCTATTTTTAGATGTGTGGCACGTGTTTATTGCTAAGTGCCGCACCGCACAAGCACACACACAAAAAAACAAACAAACAAAAAATGTAAATAATAAAAAAAAATGGACAATGACATTTTCACATTTAATTTCACTGCCATATGGCACTCTGACATTACAGGGGGTGTGTTACGGAGACTGTAACATACTCTCTATATAAAAATTGTACAACTGGCCGAGTACACACATTTAATTTAATATTTTAGTGCCATCCGGCACTTTCACAGTGCAGGGGGTGTGTTATGGACACTGTAACACAACCCCTATATATAAATTGTACAACTGGCCCAGTACACACATTTAATTTAATATTTTAGTGCCGTCCGGCACATTTACAGTGCAGGGTTGTGCTACACATCTCCGAGCACTGTAACACTCCATACATTGATTCAGTAACCGTATACATGGCTCTCCCTCAGTAGAGTGTCTTCAGCGCAAGGCACGCTGTCAAGGGGGGAGCTGCAGACATGGTCATGGTGCACTCTGTGTAAGGCTTGCACTATTCCTACACATAGTTTATTAAATCTGGGGGTAAGTGTCTGTCAAGTACATAACAGTGTATTTTATCAGATTTTCCAAAAATGCAGTATCACACAAAACTTAACATTAAATTCATATAATTATTTATTGCCCTTAAGTAAAAGCAATACCAATCCAAACACTTTTTAAAATAATAGATTTCCTCTGTTTTGTAGAATAAAAGCTTTTTTTCTGGTTTCATTACCAAAGCACTAACAGAAACATTACACTTCTGTATCCTAGCTGGTATACAGTCAATACGGTCCAAAATCCTGTACCATCCTGTATATAACTGTACTGCAATCACTCAAAACACTATATATATATATATATATATATATATATATATATATATATATATATATATATATATATATATATATATACAGAGAGAGATAATAAGATTAGATATGTATATATGCATATAACTATATCTATCTCATTGACACCTGTAGTGTAGAATGTCACACCTCTATAGCCTACACAGATCTTGCATTCCAGAGCATTTTTGGAAAAAATCAACTTACAAAGCATAAAATAAACAAATGTAAATATTTTTTGAACAATAAATGCTATTAAAACTGTACAAATAGCAATATTATCAGTAAAATATTCTTTATGGTGAAAATAGGGATTTATAGTCTTTTCCACAAATTCTGAAATATATTATTAAGCACATAAACCCCAAATTATATTTCTTCTAAACTTTCCCAAACAAATTTTCATAACTTGAAAACTATACAACCTAGACATGTACTGCTAGAACATTTTTGTTAACCAGACATAAGCTTTTACATGACAACAAGAATTCCTCTAAGTGCAGTTTTTTGAGATATTTACAAAAACAAGAAAATGTGTTTAATTGTATAATTAGCAATACAAATTATACTGATGTCTCTCAAGATGTGCCACTTAGAGTACAAATATTAAAGATGGTTTCTTCAACAACATCTAAGGTTTCACCTAATGACATTCAATAGCCTGTAAGTCACTTGAATTTTGAAGTATTAAGTAAATATGGAAATATTGCTTATTTTCATAATTACTGGCAAACAACTAACAATATTTCAGGTATAGTGTGATGTAAACCAGCATTTTCAGTGAACTGTCCTGTCTCCCACACTGATGTTTCATACCATATACCTCAATAAAATGTAGGCCTATCAGTTATGAAAATATGAACATAAATAAAAAATATGAATAACAAGTGTCAAACAATGAATCATTTTTCCACTGGAGGCCATTCTAGACTAACAATCTTAGTGTAATTTTGTTAATAACTCTTTACCCTTTCCAATACTGGCTATTATTAGCTGGTAACTCAATTAGTTAAAGAAGCCAAACCCCCCAAAAATTCTGGAAGTATACAAAAAGGCATTTTAGGCTTAAGATAGCTGTATATATCTATATCTACATATATATATATATATATATATATATATATATATATATATATATATATATTTATATCTACATATATATTTATATCTATATCTATATATATATATATATATATATATATATATATATGGTTTCACTTCATATCATCGAAATCTCATTTCATCGAATTCAAAACAAAGAGCCCAAATCATCGAAAATTCAAATCATCGAAAACTCATAACATCGAATCTCAAATCATTAAAAACTACAAAGCAACTAGAAATAACATCCCAGACTCTGTTTACTATGTTTATGCAGGGGGGCAAGCCCCCCTGCACCCCCCCAAGTGGAGGGCTCCGTCCCCCACACATCCCAAAAATTAAATATACCAACTCCAAGGTTGCACTACAGTGGGGTTAGGAAACTACCTTTTTCCCCCACTGTAGTGCGACCTTGGAGTTGGCATATTTAATGTATGGGGGGTGTGGGGGGGTGCAGGGGAGCTTACCCCCCTGCATAAACTTAGTAAAAACTTTGTGGGATGTTATGTCTAGTTGCTTTGTAGTTTTCAATGGTTTGAGATTCGATGTTATGAATTTTCAACAATTTGAGTTTTTGATGATTTGGTCTCGTTGTTTTGAAATTTGATTAAATGCATTTTTGATTATATGAAGTGAAAACATATATATATATATATATATATATATATATATATATATATATATAAAATAAAACTAGTAGATTTAAACAAATATTCTACTTACGTTGCATGCACAGGCACTAGAAATCTTGTGGTCTGGTTTAGCCTATCAGCAGCTTGATTCCCTCCCCCCGCCAAGCTAGAGAAGCGAGGTTACTAATCCACCTACTGTAACCTCCATTTTCAAACACCCCAGTGCTCCTGAACCCAGACGGCAGCCTTGTTAGCATGATATGTAACTACAATTTACAGGCTTTTTCTTAGGGAAAATAATTGTAGTTGCTTACACCAATTATATTGTTGCAGAAACTTACTGGATTGCTGTAATATAAATGAATGTTGTGTATGTTAATACCTGTTATAATGTGTTCTTGTTCTTATCAAAAATGGTAAGCTTCCTTTGACTGGCAACTTTAGTTTCCTACATGTGTTTAGCTAAAACGATGTAACTGGTGGGTAAACTACTTCATTTGGTGGCATTACTATAATATCTAGCGATTTGGCTTTTACTTTTTACGCCTATATGCTGGACTGCATACTGATAAACACTTTATTTGCTGGTAAATTGCTGGGTTACTTTTGATATATGTAAAAGTGATGTTTAGCGACTGGTATTGACCATATAGTGCTATTTTCTAAGACTATTGGTAGAAGTCTCCCTAATGGGAAAAGTATACTAACTAATGTATCCTTTATTAGGTTCTATTCCCCTGCTTGCTGCTCCTACCCTGAAAGGCTTGCAACGCTAGGAGATTACCACCATGCAGAGACTTACATAGAAGGGCATGCTTTTTTGTCCATCAGTATTTAAACATTGCAAAGATTGTTATCTCTGATTTTCTTTCTGTATGCTCTAATTAAATTAAACTGTACTGGGTCTATAGCACTGTCAGCTGTCCCTAGAATCTCTTAGATTTTAATGCACTTCCTCTAAAAATTGGCTTCAGTCTAACTTACACTGGTGGCTATAAACAATAACGCTAACAGAGAAAAAAATATACTAGTAGATTTAAACAAATATTCTACTTACGTTGCATGCACAGGCACTATAAATCATGTGGTCTGGTTTGGCACCAATCTGCCCAGCCCCCTATTCCCATTCTCCCCCAGTATTGTTAAAGTTATACTACTATAACCACATCCCCTTTTCTAATTACCTAGTCAAACTCATACACATCGCTAACAAGTTCTCCCCTTCTTTAAACCAATCCGCCCTCTCTTCTTATAATATCCTGGTCAAATAATAAGCTCTAAAATGTCCCAGCCTCTCACATCGCTATCACCAAAAAAATGCTATTATTTTCCCTGCTATCCCTGATGATTATTCTGTATCTCCTCACCGCCTATGAAAACCAGTACTACCTAAGTTTTTATCATCCAAAATGCCAAACCACCACCCCTGCATTTTCAAATGCGATAGAACATTTAACAAGTACCTTCACACCTAACATCTTACCCCCTATAGCGTGCCACCCTATTAGATCCAAAAACTTCAACCCTAGAAACAAAAACTATCAAAAACTTATAAACAAATTTGTAAAGCTTATAGTCACTTTGCAGTACAACCTGATTATGGATGGGGGTATCCACCCTAACCTAGGCCCATCTACACCTGGTGACGCTAGCTACCATGCTACCAACTCCATTAACAAGCAACCCTTTAGCAGGCCCCCTAGCTCACTCCTGACCTTTCACTTAAATATCAGAAGTATAAATAAAGTCCATAACCTGCATTCCCTCCAGTTCATTCTCCCGATATATTATGTCTCACAGAAACCTGGCTAAAACCTACAATTGCAGATAATGAAGTATTACCAGCTGGGTACAATATAATTACATTAGACCGCACTACTAAGAAGGGAGGTGGGATAGCAGTACTTTACAAAAATATACTAAATGCTAATAGGGATTCCCTACAACCGCCCCTATTTAATAACACAGAAATTCTTATTACTAAACTACATATTAATAACAACAAATGCATAAATATTGTCTGTGCTTACATTCCCCCAGGCAATAATACAAACACCCTTGAAGACATTCTCCACTGGTTATCCACCACCTACCCTCAAGAAACCATTGTACTCAGAGATTTCAACATAGACTGGAACACCTTCTGCTGAATCCCCTACCACCCATATAAATCTTAATGGGTTCACACAAATAATATCTTCCCCACAAGGTTCAGTAAACCCACTAACAAAGAAAGAATCCTAGATTGGATACTTATCAATAGTCATCCCCATATGTACAAGTCAGGGACCCTCCCCGATGACCTAAGTAATCACTCTCTAACCTACATTATTAAGCATAAGACTGACATCCCCCACCTACCCACATACAAAACAATTAAAAATAACAAGAACTTCAACCCTACCAATTTCCAAAATGAACTTAAATCCTGCAACTGGTCAATCCTAAAACATCTGCCACTAGATGTGGTTGCATACTTTTATACTAAATTCCTTACCATCCTTGACTCTCATGCTCCCACACGCACTATTAGAACTAATACAAAAGTTGCACTATGGCTTACGAAAGAAACCAGATTAAAAGTCAAACTTAGAAATAAAGCCTGGGCCACCTGGTGAGTAACTCTTGACCAACTGAGATAATGTCAGCTTAGAAATTATATAAAACAATCCATTCTACTAGACAAAAAAAACTACTACTACAGCCTTCAACAAAAACACCAACGCAAACCCCAAAAGTTCTGGGCAGGTATAAACAGACTTCTTCACCCAGGTCAATCCACCACTCCAATCCCTTCCACCTCCACCCAAAAATCCCCTGAGAACATTGCTAGCACCTTTAATATTTTTTTCACTGAGACTATACAGTCCCTAGTCAGCCAACTAACTCCCACATGCTCTAATTCAACTACAGCCACACCTACTTCCCAACTCTCAATTAGCTTCCAACCAGTCTCTACATCACTATCCGATCCCTACTTATTAAATTAAAACCAACCACGCTATCTGTAGACATTGCTCCCTACAGAGTACTTACAAAAAGGTGCAGACACTATAGCATTCCCCATCTCCATCTTGATCAACAGAACCATAATAGAACCTTACATCCCCTCCATCTGGAAAACATCCCCTGTTATACCACTTCACAATGGTATTAGTTTCACAGAACTGTCAAATTATAGACCCATTCCCATTCTTTCACCACTGGCCAAAATAATTAAGAAGTGCATCCACAAACAGCTACTGCACTATCTCATTCAGAACAATCTGCTGGCAAACTCTCAGCACGGCTTTAGGCCATACCACAGCACCACCTCTGCCCTCCTCTCTTTCACCAACATTATAAACCATAACTGTAATAACATTAAGCTTTCCTCAGCCCTTTTTCTTGACCTCTCAAAGGCCTTTGATATGGTTAACCACCAACTACTCATCCACACTCTGAAAAACATTTCCCTGGATAGTCATGATATTCACTGGTTCCAATGCTATCTGAGTGGTAGACAACAGGCTGTACTCTGGCAGAATAAGCTGTCCACCCTATTACCTTTTACCCTTGGTGTCCCCCAGGGCTCTATATTAGGTCCCCTACTTTTTTTAATTTTTATTAATGATCTTAATTCTGTCATCCCAGATGCAACTTGCATCCAATACACTGACGATTCAACTTTGACCTGCTCGGCCTCCTCCTCAACAGACCTCCAGACCTTATCCCAGATAACCTTCAACATAATTGAAAATTGGCTCTCTGATCATCGTCTGCTCTTGAACCCTAACAAAGCTAAGCTACTACTTTTCTCCCCCACTCATAGGTCCAATCCACTTTCCTTTGCTATAAAATCCAACAATGGTACCATTATTTCTCCAGATGCCCATACTAAACTCTTAGGGGTAATAATAGACAATAACCTCAAAATTGATAAGCATGTCAACCAAACCATCAAAACTATTCATAAGAAACTCAGATCACTATATAAAAATAAACTTTTTCTAACCCAATCAGCCAGGACAGCCATTGCCCACACTCATCTACTTTCTACCCTTCTATATGCCTCCCCTATACTCACTAACTTAAACAAATCTGATCTTAGCAAACTCTCAAGTGACTATAACCACATTGCCAGATTTGCCACCAGCTCAACATATAGGACACACCACTGTCATAACCTTAATCTCTTAGGGTGGCTAGAATTGCCCAGCCTACTTAAGCTCAATCAACTCATAGCAGCACAAAAGGTTCTCAACCAACTTGAAAATACACCTGCCCTTAAAAACATTATCAATTCCTATAGTAACTCTAGGCCACTTTGCTCTTCTAACAAACTACTGGTTCAAACACTCAAAACTAACAACTCAGCGGGTGACTCCCTCTTTGCTAATTTTTTGGAAACATTTGGAATTCACTTCCAGCTGACCTTATTCTTGAACCCTCGATACTCAGTTTTAAAAAGTCACAAATGGTATTTTACTACACACTGGCTATGTCCCTGTTCCAATCCTGGCTAACTCCTCTTTTCTAACATGTTCTAAATTACACTGTATGCAACACCTAATTTTGCTCATAACTGATAGTGTGCAACCTTACTTGTTTTTAATTATGATAGACTGTAAATCTTTCTAGTCTTCTATGAGGGCAATACTGACACACCCTGTAAACCATGTCTTTCTTTTTTGTATTGTGTAAAGGTTTACCCTGTATTGTGTAAAGGTTTATCTGTAGTATTGGAGCTTTTCTCCCTGGGCCTCTGCTGAAAATGGACATATATCCAGTCAGACTATCCCGGTGAACAAATGTAAAATAAATAAAAATAAATATATGTATATACACACACACACATACACACACACACACACACACACATATATATATATATATATATATATATATATATATATATATATATATATGTGTGTATATATATTATCCACACAGCACACATACATATGGAGCCGAAAGTGTGCTGTGTTTGGTAAAGTAGTCTAAAGCTTGTATTGTCAATTGCACAGATGGCTGAACCATTCACTCATCGAAGGGAGCCTTAATGCTCTCCAAGTTTTTGACTTTGCAGCTAAAATCTTTCACCCTGTGTACCCCTTCCTTTTGCAGCTAAAATCTTTCACCCTGTGTACCCCTTCCTTTTGCAGCTAAAATCTTTCACCCTGTGTACCCCTTCCTTTGTACACTTCAGTAGTCTCATAATAAGGTATGGCTTACTCTTATATTTACATGCACGCACTTTCTGACCCTTTGATTTTACATGGCGGTTAGACTACATGATGGTTTCAGATCTGCCCTTTTCAGACCCAATGTTTCAATCATCTGGGCAGATTATTAAATTATTCTGTGTGCCAGCTTCTAGTCTAAATATTACAAAGTGATGTTTAATTTTAAGATTTTCTTCCTATATTTACAAATGATTCTCGCACTGAGCAATGTTTGCTACTTTTATCATGCGCACTGCTAATTATATGCACATTCTCATTATAAATTATGGTTGCAAACACATTTTCATTACTTTGTTCCAGCACTTCCAGTGTTTCTGGCCTTCCCTACTAGTGTTGAGTGGCCATTTGATCAAGTTTTAACTGCCCAGTTCCATCTGTACAGACCGATACTTGCTCATAATGCATCTTTTTGTAATGTAGCCAGTGCAGGACTCTTGTTCGTGTGACACGCTTCAGTGCACTGCATTATGGTGCATCTCTTGTAATGTAAGCACTGCAGGATAGCTGTTTATGTGACATACTTCAGTGCACTGCATTATGGTGCATCTCTTGTAATGTAAGCACTGCAGGATAGCTGTTTATGTGACATACTTCAGTGCACTGCATTATGGTGCATCTCTTGTAATGTAACCACTGCCGGACTGTTGTTTGT